>NW_023425404.1:89559229-89617356 GCF_014108245.1 Pipistrellus kuhlii | reverse complement strand
GCAGCATCTACTTACTCTGCTGCCATTTTTAATCTCTCCCTGCATGGTCCTTTTAATTTCTTAAATCAATGTGAGCTCATATCCATACTTCTCAGAAGGCTTTTTCTCACATATCTTTGGCCAGAATTGTTCAAACATCCATTCTTATAACAACAGTTGTCAAGTATTTCTTAGTGAAATCCATCACTTTCCATAAAAGAAGTTTTCCCTTAAACACAATCTAGGTTCTGTTAGTGGAATGAATGGTTGGCAAGTAAGTTGAATGAGTAACAACACTGCCCATTGCAGGTAGTAAGGTTGAAATCAGTTTGGGCTCTTTCTCTGTATCACTTGGGGTGGGGGGGGGGAAGGGAAGTGGTGAGGGAGTGCGATAAGACAATTATTTTCAGCAATAAGAAAAAAAGGCATGAGAATCATGGCAGATCAGGGGCTGAACTGACATTTAGACTGAGCAGAAAGTCTGTATTTTTTGCTGTTCACAGCACTTTTCTTTTTTTCCTTTTTTTAAAATTTTTTTTATTAAATTATTATCTGTGTACATATTTAACATTGCCCTCCTCTCCCATGCCCCTCCCTCCCCAGAGTTTTGTGTCCATTGGTTGTACTTATATGCATGTATACAAGTCCTTCAGTTGATCTCTTATCTCCCCCAGATCTCCCTACTCTCCCCGCTGTAATTTTACAGTCTGCTTGTTGCTTTACTGTCTTTATATCTGACTTTTGGTTTGTCAGTTTATAATGTTCTTTAATATCCATAAATGAGTGAGGCCATGTAGTATTTCTCTTTCATTGACTGGCTTATTGCACTCAGCATGATGTTCTCTAGTTCTATCCAGGTTGCTGCAAATGATGAGAATTCCTTCTTTTTTATGGCAGCATAGTATTCCATTGTGTAGATGTACCATGGTTTTTTGATCCAATTATCTGCTGATGGCACCTAGGCTGTTTCCAGATTCTAGCTATTGTAGATTGTGCTGCTATAAACATAGGGGTGCATATATCCTTTCTGATTGGTGTTTCTAGTTTCTTGGGATATATTCCTAGGAGTGGGATTACTGGGTCAAATGGGAGTTCCATTTTCAGTTTTTTGAGGAAACTCCACACTGTTCTCCATAGTGGTTGCACCAGTCTGCATTCCCACCAGCAGTGCAAGAGGGTTCCTTTCTCTCCACAACCTCGCCAACACTTGTCGTTTGTTGATTTGTTGATGTTGGCCATTCTGACAGGTGTGAGATGGTACCGCATTATTGTTTTGATTTGGATCTCTCGGATAATTAGTGACTTTGAGCATGTTTTAATGTGCCTTTGGCCTTCTTTCTATCTTCTTTTGAAAATATTCTCTTTAGGTCCATTGCCCATTTTTTAATTGGATCATTCATCTTCCTTTTATTTAGTTGTATAAGCTGTTTGTAGATGTTGGAGATTAAACCTTTATCAGTGGTATCATTTGCAAATATGTTCTCCCACACAGTGGGCTTTCTTGTTGTTTTGTTGTTAGTTTCTTTTGCTGTAAAAAAGCTTTTTATTTTGATGTAGTCCCATTTGTTTATTTTCTCTTTAGCTTCCATTGCCCTAGGGCAGTATCAGTGAAGAAGTTCTTTTGGCATATGTCTGAGATTTTGCTGCCCGTGGATGCTTCTAGTGTTTTTATGGTTTCCTATCTGATGTTTAAGTCCTGTATCCATTTTGGGTTTATTTTTGTGTATGGTGTAAGTTGGTGATCCAGTGTCATTCTTTTGCATGTATCTGTCCGATTTTCCCAACACCATTTATTGAAGAGACTGTCTTGACTCCATTGTATATTAGTGCCTCCTTTGTCAAATATTAATTGAGCATAGTGATTTGGGTTGATATCTGGGTTCTCAATTCTATTCCATTGATCTATATGTCTGTTCTTGTGCCAGTACCAGGCTGTTTTGAGAACAGTGGCTTTGTAATACAGTTTGAAGTCTGGTATTGAGATCCCTTCTACTTTACTCTTCTTTCTCAGGATTGCTGTGGCTATTCGGGGTCTTTTATTGTTCCAAATGAACTTTTGGAGAGTTCTTTCTAGGTCAGTGAAATATGCCGCTGGTATTTTAATGGGGAGTGCATTGAACCTATACATTGCTTTAGGAAGTATGGACATTTTGATGATGTTGGTTCTACCAATCCATGAACATGGTATGTTCTTCCATCTGTTTACATCTTCCTCTATCTCTTTTTTCAGTGTCGTGTAGTTTTCCGCATATAGGTCCTTTACTTCCTTAGTTAAGTTTATTCCTAGGTATCATAATTTTTTTGGTGCGATGGTAAACGGAATTGCTTTTTAAGTCTCTGTTTCTATAAGTTCGCTGTTGGTGTATAGAAATGCCATAGATTTCTTGGTGTTAATTTTGTATCCTGCTACATTGCCAAATTCATTTATTAAGTCAATTAGTTTTTTAATGGAGTCTTTTGGGTTTTTTATATACAATATCATGTCATCTGCAAATAAGGATGACTTTACTTCTTATTTTCCAATTTGGATGCATTTTATATCCTCTTCTTGTCTAATTGCAATGGCTAGTACTTCCAGTACTATGTCAAAGAGGAGTGGCGATAGTGGGCATCCCTGTCTTGTTCCTGTTCTTAGAGAGAATGGTTTTAGTTTTTGCCCATTGAGTATGATGTTGGCTGTGGGTTTATCATATATAGCTTTTATTATGTTGGGGTGTGATCCTTGTACTCCCACCTTGTTGAGAGTTTTTATCAGGAAAGGGTGTGGGATTTTATCAAATGCTTTTTCTGCATCAATTGATATGACTATATGATTTTTATCTTTCAATTTGTTTATGTGATGTATCATGTTTATTGATTTGCGGATATTGTACCATCCTTGCATTCCTGGAATAAATCCTATTTGGTCATAGTGTATGATCTTTGTGATGCTCTGCTGGAGCCGATTTGCTAGAATTTTGTTGAGGATTTTGGCATCTGTGTTCATGAGGAATATTGGCCTGTAATTCTCTTTCATTGAGTTGTCTTTATCTGGTTTTGGTATTAGGGTGATGCTGGCTTCATAGAAGGAGTTTAGAAGTGTTCCTTCCTCTGAATTTTTTGGAATAGTCTGAGGAGGATAGGTTTTAGTTCTTCCTTGAATGTTTGGTAAAACTCTCCTGTGAAGCCATCTGGCCCCAGACTTTTCTTTGCTGGAAGCTTTTTGATGACTGTTTCAATTTCTTGCCAAGTCACTGGTCTATTGAGATTTTTAGATTCTTCCTGATTGAGTTTTGGAAGTTTGTATTTTCTAGGAATATGTCCATTTCCTCCAGGTTGTTCAGTTTGTTGGAATAGAGTTGTTCGTAGTATTTTGTAACAATCCTTTGTATTTCAGCGGGGTCTGTTGTTATTTCACCTCTTTCATTTCTGATTTTGTTTATTTGGGTCCTCTCTCTTTGTTTCTTGGTTAGCCTGGCTAGAGGTTCATCTATCTTGTTTATTCTTTCAAAGAACCAGCTCTTGGTTTTGTTGATCTTATGTATTGTTTCTTTGGTCTCTATGTCGTTTATCTGTGCTCTGATTTTTATTTCCTTCCTTCTGCTTACATTTGGCTTTTCTTGTTGCTCTTTTTCTAACTCTTTGAGTTGTAGAGTTAGATCATTTGTTACCATTTTTTCTAGTTTTTTGCAATAGGCTTGTAGGGATATGAACTTCCCTCTCAAAACTGCATTTGCTGTGTCCCATAGATTTTGGATAGTTGCGTTTTCATTGTCATTTGTTTCCAAGATGTTTTTAATTTCTTCCTTGATTTCTCTGGTAACCCAGTCCTTGTTTAATAGCATGTTGTTTAGTCTCCATGTGTTTGATTTCTTTGGATTATTTTCATTGTAGTTAATTTCCAGTTTTATGCCACTATGATCTGAGAAGATGCTTGATATGATTTCTATCTTCTTGAATTTGAAGCGACTTTGCCTATGTCCCAAAATGTGCTTTATCTTTGAGAATGTCCCATGTGCGCTTGAGAAGAATGTATATTCTGTGGCTTTGGGGTGGAATGTTCTGAAGATGTCAATTAATTCCATCTGGTCTAGTGAGTCATTTAGGATTGATATTTCTTTGCTGCTTTTTTGTTGAGATGATTTGTCGAAGGGTGACAGTGGGGTATTAAAATCTCCTACTATGATTGTATTGCTATTAATCTCTCCCTTAATGTCCTCCAGCCTTTTTTTAATATATATTGGGGTGCTCCCATATTGGGTGCATATATATTTACCAGGGCTATTTCTTTTTGTTGGATTGCTCCCTTTAGTATTATGAAGTGGCCTTCTTTATCTCTTGTTATGTTCTTCACTCTGAGATCTAATTTGTCAGATATAAGTATTCCTACCCCAGCTTTTTTTCATTTCCATTCACCTGGAAAACCTTTTTCCATTCCTTTATCCTCAGTCTGTGTGCATCTTTTTTTCTGAGGTGGGTTTCTTGTAGACAACAGATATATGGATCTTGTTTTCTTATCCAATCCATTACCCTATGTCTTTTTATTGGAGCATTTAGTCCATTTACATTTAAAGTTATTATTGATAGATATTTATTTGACGCCATTTTTATTCTATACCCCTGTGTTCCTTCTTTGCTTTCTATTTCTTTAATTTTACAGTAGACCCTTTAGCATTTCTTGCATGCTGGTTTGATGGAGATAAATTCCCTTAGTCTGTTTTTGTCTGTGAAGCTCCTGATTTCACCTTCACTTTTGATTGATAGCCTTGCTGGGTACAGTATTCTTGGATTCAGACCCTTCCTTTCCATGACTTTGTATATTTCATCCCATTTCCTTCTGGCCTGATAAGTTTCTGTGGAGAAATCAGTTGCTAGTCTGATGGGGGTTCCTTTATATGTAACTTTCTGTCTCTCTCTGGCTGCTTTTAAAATTCTTTTCTTGTCGTTGGTGTTTGCCAGCTTAATTATAATGTGCCTAGGGGTCGGTTTTCTGGGGTTCATTTTGCTTGGGACTCTGCGAGCATATTGGATTTGTGTGGGTTTTTTCTTCTCTATCTCAGAAAACTTTTCTGTCATTATTTCTTGAAATACGTTTTCCATGTATTCCTCAATTCCCTTTCCTTCTGGAACCCCTATTATTCTAATATTGTTTTGTTTGTATTGTCCCAAAGTTCCCTTAGACTTTCCTCCTGTTTTTTTTTTTACATATTTTATTGATTTCCCCCCCCCTCCCTCCCTCCCACATCCTCCTGTTTTTTAATTTTTTTTCCCAGAAGCTGTTCTAATTGGGTATTTTTTTCCATCTTGTCTTCTAGCTCGCTGATGCGGTCCTCTGCTTCTTCTAATCTGCTCTTGATGCTTTCTATTGAGTTCTTTACAGTAGCGATGTCATTTTTCATTTCTTCTTGGTTCTTCTTCATTTCCTCTTGGTTCTTACTCATATTGTCAAATTTGTCTTCCATTCTTTTTAGCCATCTTATGATCATTACTCTGAATTCTTGCTCTGGTAGGTTGCTTGCCTCTATATCGTTTACTTCCTTTTCTGGTGAAGCCTGCTTTTCTTTCATATGCGGGCTGTTTTTTGGTCTCCCTATGATCTCTCTTTTTAGGATGACTGTTTGTGTAGTTCTCTCTCTCCCGCTTTGATTTAAAGGCACAAAATACAACACAACCAGGTACAACACACAAGGCACTGAATAGAAATGTGTTTGCGATATTAATAACCACCAATAAAGGTAACTAGAACCCAGCTAACAAAAACATACAATCAAACAAAAAGAATAGGCAAATCAATCTTATAAAAAAAAAGCATACAACTTTAGTATAGTTAACATTCAACATACAACTTCAAAGAGTTAGAGAGAAAGACTGTTTTTTTTTTTTTCCTGTTTTGTTTTGTTTTTAGGACAACTGCGAGGAAGCTGTGAATGGGCTTGGAGCAGGGAGTTGAAAATTAGATATAAACAAGTAGGGTGAAATTTTAGGAGGGGGTAGACAGAAGGAATGGGGAAAATCTAGAGCAGGAAAGGGTTAAGATAAACGAGGTACCAAAGGAGAAGATCGGAAAGAGAGTGAAGGCATAAAGGTAGGGTTGAGATAGAATAAAGCTTTGGAGAAGGAAAGATAGATAAAGACTGTAGAACAGTAACCCTGAAATTAAATATATATATATAATAAAATGAAATAAAAATAATAAAAATAAAAAGAAAATAAGATGAAAAAGGTAAATTAGTAGTAGTAATAATGTTGATTATGCATACAATGTAATAATTATAAAGTTAAAATCAAGTGAGGAAAAAGAAAAAATAGTTTCTTGAGTAAACGTTGCAAATAATGAAAACAAAAATAAAAAACAAAAATTTAAAAATTAAAATTTTTTAAAAAAAATTTTTAATAAAATTTGCAATAATGAAGGTCATTTGCTTCCTCTATTGTTATGATCCAGTCCTGATTTTTAGGCAGGTTTTGCTTTGTTTTTATTACACTAGTCAATTTGTGAATTAGCCTCTGGGGGCAGTGTTTCTAGGTTGACTTCCCAGACTCTAGTCTAGAGCCTCTCCAGCTTTTTTTTTTTTCCCTTCCTGCAGCAGGATCTACAGAGCGGGGGAGGGGGCAAGTCCGAGCAACTGCAATCTCCCACAACTCTCCGATACCCCTCTGAGCCAGATCCAAATGTGTTGCTCTTTAGATATCTCCCCTGTTAGGAGCCCCGTCTACTTTCACGGGTGACACCCACCCAACAGCTGGGGCTTCTACTTGTAATCACGGCCCTTGTTTTCCAGCTTCCACGCGTTCTTTGAGCGCAGGCTTTTGTCTTCGCCACAAGCACTCTCCACCCTCTCCCTGCCAAATCTGACCTTTTCGCCAAGCAGTGGGGCATTTCAGTGAGGCTAGGTGTTCACGCCGCCTGGGATCTGCGTTCTGGGGGTCACAGCTGCTTGGTGGTCGCTGCGGATGTGGATATTCAGGCCTCTGACACGATCCTATCTTCCTCTCAAGATGGCGAGGTTTCCCTGTCCAAGCTGGTAGGTAGCTCTGGGCAGGGACGTAGCCCGCGTGGGTGCTTTCCTGTGAGGGGTACCTCTGTCAGCAGCCCCCCAGCAGTTTCTTTTGGTGTTCGCTATCTCACAGCTCAACACCATCAGCTGCTCTCTCTTTCTGCTTCGGGACTTGTTTTCAGAATCCACCCATCTATTCTTCCGTCATCTTACCTCCTCCATAGCACTTTTCTATCTCCTGTCTTACCCAATAATCATGCAGATCTTTTGAGAAAGGCAGAGAAGTAACTATTATCTCCATTTGATAAGTGAGGAGACACTATAAGATAAAGTGACTTCCTATCGAGTTCCCCTTTCATTCACACCTCCTAGATAAACCAGCACAAAATAATGGCTTATTTTTAGATCTTTGTGTAAAATGATTTTGTTTCATTGATTACATGGTCTCAGGGGTCAGCCTGTGGAGTCAAGCATCTGGATTCTCAGGACACTTTTCAAAATATCCAGGTTTTTTCCCCTCATGGGAGGAGATACAAAGATGTCCTTCCAGGCCTCATCACAGGCCTTTAATAGTAGTAGTAGAGGCCTGCTACATGAAATTCATGCATGGGGGAGGAGGTCCCTCAGCTCAACCTGCACCTTCTCCAATGTGGGAGCCCTTGGGGGACATCCAACACAATCTGGGACCTCTGACTTCTAATCATTCACCTGCCTGCCTGATCCCCCTAACTGCTCTCACCTGCTGGCCTGTTTCCCCTAACTGCCCTCCCAGTCGGCCTGGTCCCCCCTAACTCTTCTCCCTTGCCAGCCTTGTAGTCCCTATTAACTTTTTAAAAACCCTTTCACACACAATTGTATTTGACTTCTTTGCTTCTCCCTCTCACACAATTTTTCTCTCTTTTATTTAATACTTTTTCCCACTGACTCATCATTTATAAACTTTTCTTTCCTTCTGATTTCCTACTTCTGTTCCATTATCCTTCTTCCCATCTTTCTCCTACCCTCCCCACATTCCTTCTTTCCTTTATTTTTACCCCTGCTTTTCCTTCCTTCCCATCTTACTTTTTTTTTCTTCACTTCCTCCCTCAGACCTGCTTTGCCCCCTCCCCCATTTCTTCCTTCTTCCCATTCTCCTTTTAAGCTCTACTGGCTCCCCTTTAAAACTTTTCTTCCCTCCCTCTTTCTCTCTCATCCACATTCTTCTCTACTTACTTCCACTGTGTGTGTTTTTTTACCTGTACTTTTTAAAAATTATTGATTAAGCTGTTACACATGTGTCCATATCCCTCCATTACCTCCACCCCACTACCATACATGCCCTCACTCCCTCCCAGTGTCTTGCATCGATTGGTTATGCTTATGTGCATGCACACAAGTCCTTCAGTTGATCTCTTACCTCCCCTCCTCCCCAGCCTTCCCGCTGTAATTTGACAGCCTGTTCAATACTTCTGTACCTCTGTATCTATCTTTTTGTTCATCAGGTTATAATGTTCTTTATTATCCATAAATGAGTGAGATTATGTGGTATTTTTATTTCACTTAGCATAATGCTCTCCAGTTCCATCCATGCTCCTGCAAATGGTAAGAACGCCTTTTTAAAAGCAGCTTAGTATTCTATTGTGTAAATGTACCATAGTATTCTAATCCACTCATCTGCTGATGGGCACTTAGGCTGTTTCCAAATCTTAGTTATTGTAAACTGTGCTGCTATGAACATAGGGGTGCATATATCCTTTCTGATTGGTGTTTCTAGTTTCTTGGGATATAGTCCTAGAAGTGGAATCACTGGGTCTAATAGGAATTCCATTTTTAGTTTTTTGAGGAAACTTCATACTGGTCTCCACAGTGGCTGTACCAGTCTGCATTCCTACTAACAGTGTATGAGGGTTCCTTTTTCTCCGCATACTCACCAACATTTGTCATTTGTTGTTTTGTTGATGACAGCTATTCTGATAGGTGTGAGATGGTTCCTCATTGTCGTTTTGATTTGCATCTCTCAGATGATTAGTGACTTTGAGCATATTTTCATATGTCTCTTGGCCTTCATTTATTTCCTCTTTCGAAAAGTATCTATTTAAGTCCGTTGCCCATTTTTTTAAAAATCTGGTTGTTTATCTTTTTTTGCTAAGTTTATGAGTTCCCTGTAAATGTTTGAGATTAAACCCTTATCGGAGACATTGACAAATATGTTTTCCCATTCAGTGGGCTTTCTTGATGTTTTGTTGATGGTTTCTTTTGCTGTGCAGGAGTTTTTTATTTTTATATAATCCCATTTGTTTATTTTCTCTTTAGTTTCTATTACCCTAGGAGCTGTCGGTAAAAATATTGCTTTGGAATATGTCTGAGATTTTACTGCCTGTGGATTCTTCTAATATTTTTATGGTTTCTCATCTTACATTTCAGTCCTTTGTCCATTTTGAGTTTATTTTTGTGTATGGTGTAAGTTGGTAGTCTAGTTTCATTTTTTTGCATGTATCTGTCCAATTTTCCCAACATTATTGAAGAAACTATCTTGACTCCATTGTATGCTCTTGCCTCCTTTGTCAAATATTAATTGAGCATAGTGCTTTGGGTTCTCTATTCTATTCTATTCCATTAGTTTATATGTCTGTTCTTATGCCACTACCAGGCAGTTTTGAGAACAGTGGCTTTGTAATATAGCTTGATATCCAGTATTGAAAGGCCTTCTCCATTTCTCTTCTTTCTCAGGATTGCTGCAGCTATTCGAGGTATTTTTTTTTTTAAATCCAGATGAATTTTTGGAAAGTTCTTTCTAGGTCTGTGAAATATACCATTGGTATTTTAATGGAGAGTGCATTGAATCTATAGATTGCTTTAGGTAGTATGGACATTTTAATGATGTTGATTCTACAAATCCATGAACACAGTATGCTCTTCCATCTATTTATGTCTTCCTCTATCTCTTTGTTTAATGTCCTGTAGTTTTCTGAGTAGAGGTCTTTCACATCCTTAGTTAAGTTTATTCCTAGGTATCTTAATTTTTTTGGTGCAATTGGGATTGTTTTCTTAGTCTCTCTTTCTGTAAGTTCACTGTTGGTGTATAAAAATTCCATAGATTTTTTGGCGTTAATTTTGTAGCCTGCTACATTGCCAAATTAATTTATTAAGTCTAATAATTTTTTCATGGAGTCTTTAGGGTTTTATATGTACAGTATCATATCATCTGTGAATAATGACAATGTTACTTCTTTTCCAATTTGGATGCCCTTTATTTCTTATTCTTGTCTGATTGTTAGGGATAGCACTTTCTGTACTATGTTGAACAGGAGCGGTGAAAGTGGACATCCCTGTCTTGTTCCTGTTCTTAGTGGAAATGGTTTTGGTTTTTGCCCATTGAGTATGATGTTGGCTGTAGGTTTATCATATAAGGCTTTTATTATATTGAGATATGATCCTTCTATTCCCACTTTCCTTAGAATTTTTATCAAAAAAGGGGTTGGACTTTGTCAAATGCCTTTTTTGCATCAATTGATATGATTAAGTGATTTTTGTCTCACTTTGTTTATGTGATGTATCACATTTATTGATTTGCAGATATTGTATCAGCCTTGCATTTTTGCAATAAATCCCACTTTGTCATTGGGTATGATCTTTCTAATGTAATGCTGGATTTGGTTTGCTAGAATTTTCTTGAGAATTTTAGCATCTATGTTCATCAGGTATATTGGCCTGTAATTCACTTTCTTTGTGATGTCTTTACCTGGTTTTGAGATTAGGGATATGCTGGCTTCCTAGAAAGAGCTTGGAAGTGTGCCTTCCTCTTGAATTTTTTTGAATAGTCTGAGAAGGATTGGTTTTAGTTATTCTTTGAATGTTTGGTAAAACTCCCCTGTGAAGTCCAAGGCTTTTGTTTGCTGGAAGCTTTTTTATTACTGTTTCAATTTCATCAGTAGTTATTGGCCTATTCAGGTTTTTTTTTTAAATCTTTCTGATTGATTTTTGGAAGCTTATATTTTTCTAGGAATGTGTCCATTTTGTCAAGGTTGTCCAGTTTGTTGGAGTAGAATTGTTCATAGTATTTATTTTTTTATTTTTTATTTTTTTACAATCCTTTGTATATCTGTGGGGTCAGTTGTTACATCACCTCTTTCATTTATGATTTTGTTTATTTGGACCACCTCTCTTTGTTTCTTGGTGAGCCTGGCTAGAGGTTCATCAATCTTGGTTATCCTTTCAAAGAACCAACTTTTGTTTTCATTGATCTTATGTTTTTGTTTTGTTTTTTGTCTCTATGTCATTTATTTCTGCTCTAATCTTTATTATCTCCTTCCTTCTGGTTATTGTGGGCTTTTCCTGTTGCTCTCTTTCTATTTCTTTAAGTTGCAAGGTTAGATGACTTAGTGCCATTTTTTCTTGTGTGTTTTTTGTTTGTTTGTTTGTTTGTTTGTTTGTTTGTTTTAGATAGGCTTGTAGAGCTATGAACTTCCCTGTCAGGACTGCTTTCATTGTGTCCCATAGATTTTGAATTGTTGTGTTTTCATTGTCATTTGTTTCCAGTATGCTTTGAATTTCTTCTCTGATCTCCTTGGTAACCCAATCACTGTTTAATAGCATGCCAATTAGCCTCCAAGTGCTTGAATTTGTTTCATTGTTTTTTATTGTAGTTGATTTCTAGTTTTATGCCATTATGGTCTGAGAAGATGCTTGTTATGATTTCTATCTTCTTGAATTTGAAGAGTTTGCCTGTGTCCCAATATGTGGTCTATTTTTGAAAATGTTCCATGTACACTGGGGAAGAATGTATATTCTGTAGTTTAGGGGTTAAATGTTCTGAAAATGTCAATTAAGACCATCTGATCTAGTGAGTCATTTAGAATTGCTGTTGTTTTGCTGATTTTTTGTTTAGAGGATTTGTCCAGTGGTGTCAGTGGGGTATTAAAATCCCCAACTATGATTGTATTGCTATCAATCTTTCTCTTGATATCTTCCAGAAGTTGTTTTATGTATTTGGGTGCTCCTGTTTCAGTTCCTTGGTTCCTATGTTTACTATAGTGATATCTTCTTGTTGAGTTGTTCCCTTTAGTATTATGAAGTGGCCTTCCTTATCAGTTGCTATGGCCTTTACTTTGAGGTCTATTTTGTCAGATATAAGTATTGCAACCTCAGCTTTTTTAAAATATATATATTTTATTGATTTTTTACAGAGAGGAAGAGAGAGGAATGGAGAGTTAGAAACATCAGTGGGAGAGAACGGGAGAGAAACATTGATCAGCTGCCTCTTGCACACCCACTACTGGGGATGTGTCCACAACCAAGGTACATGCCCTTCCTTGACCGAAATTCCACTGGGACCTCAGCTTTTTTTTTTTTTTCATTTCCAGTTGCCTGAAAATTTTTTTACTATCCCTTCACTATCAGTCTGTGTGAATCCTTTGTGCTGAGGTAGGTCTCTTGCAGACAGCCTATATATATATATATATATATATATATATATATATATATATATATATATATATATATGGGTCACGTTTTCTTATTCTTTCAGCTATCCTATGTCTCATGACTGGAGCATTTAGTACATTTATGTTTAATGTTATTATTGATAAGTAGTTATTTGTCTTCAATTTTATTATTAATGTTTGTGTTTCTTCTTGCCGTTCTGTTTCTTCTTTTTATAGCAGCATGTTTAGCATTTCTTGCATTGCTGGTTTGGTGGTGATAAATTCTCTTAGCCCTTCAGTTTTGAATGATAGCCTTGCTGGGTATAGTATTCTTGGATTCAGTCCCTTGGTTTGCATGACTTTGTATATTTTATTCCATTCCCTTCTAGCCTGGTGTGTTTCTGTTGAGAAATCCATTAATATTATAATGGGAGATCCCTTGTAGATAACTTTCTATCTCTCTCTGGCAGCTTTTAAGATTCTTACTTTGTTGTTGATGTTTGCCAATTTAATTATGATGTGTCTTAGTGTTGGTCCTTTTGGGTTCATTTGTTTAGGACTCTGTGTGCTTCTTGGACTTGTGTGTGTGTGTTTTTTGTCAATATCAGTAACGTTTTCTGTCATTTCTTCAAACAGGCTTTCTATTCCTTGCTCTGTTTTCTCTCCTCTGGCACCCTTATTATGCAGATGTTGTTTTGTTTTGCATTGTCCCAAAGCTCCTTTTAGGCTCTCCTCTTGCTTTTTAAGTTTTCTTTGCAGTTGTTGCTATGTTTGTATGTTTTTTCCTACCTTGTCTTCTAATTCGCTGATCCAGTCCTCAGCCTTTTTTAGTCTACTGTTTAAGACTTCCATTGTGTTCTTTATGGCAACTATTTCATCCTTCATTTCCTCTGGATTCCTTTTCATGTTGGTGACATTCTCATTCAGCTCCTTATAATTCTCATTGAGTTGTCATCTTGCCGTTTGAGCATCCTTATAACAATTACTCTGAACTCTTTCTTTTACATGTTGCTTATCTCCATTTCATTTAATTCCTCCTTTCCTTTCCTTTGGGGATTGTTTTGTGTGTGTGTGTGTGTGTGTGTGTGTGTGTGTGTGTGTGTTTTTCATTTGTTTTGGGTTTTTTTGGTCTTCCTTTTTTTTCTGTAACTTTTTAATTATTTCTGTTTTTGTTAGAAATAAAGTGAGTTCCCCAAGTCAGGAGTTTTGGTAGAATACAAAACACTCAGGAGCCAGGCAGCAAGGCAAACATATTTACTTCTACATAGAAGGGTGCACATACATGGTCTGGAAGCATGTGCATACCAAGCAGGCAGTCTGCTTGGCTTTATAATCCCTGATGCACGTGACCTGTCCTTTGCTCTTGATCGGAGCTCAGGCGCACGGTCTTTCGCAATTGGCTAATTCAAAGGATGGGGTTGGCCTTTGCTGTTTCAAGATGGCAGCCCCCAGGGGAGCTGCAAGTCATTTGGCCAACAAGGTGGCTGCCAAGTCACATGGTACAAAATGGCGGCTGTCTAAACTGTTTTTTGATAGAAAAGATGACTTGTTTATTCTCACAGTTCTTAGCATCCTTATAACTGCTTTGCTACCCAGGTTCTTTTGAGGGTGGTAGTAGAGGTGTGATCTCTCAGGTTTCCTGGGCTTGGTGATCTAAAGGAGCTCCCTACTTGAGTATTTGGGTTTTCTTGATATAGTTGGATATTGAATGTTAGTTCATTTCTCATGAATAAATTATCTTCTTGGGTTGGCAATGTGAATCACCCTCAGCTTCATTGTGCATGCTGTTTTGGATGTGATTGTGGTCCTGGCTCTTGTGGAAAAGGTTGTCTGAGGTCTTTCTGATATGTTATAACTGTGGGTTCCCAGACTTCACAGCCTGGAAGGAAGGAGTATCAGGGCCTGAGGCTCAGGTACTGTTACTTTGGGTAGTGTGGTATGACTCCTGCTGGATTAGCATCACTCTGAAACTCACTGTGTGGAGCACTGACCCAATGACAGTTGGGAGGAGCGGGGGCGGGGGGGGGGGGGAGAGAAGGAGCAGGTGTCTTGTAGTCTCTGTTTGAGGCAGTGGCCAAAGTGATTTCCCTCTCTGGATCACAAGGGGCTTCATGATCCAGTGGCTGGGGATGTGAGAATCTCAGGGTCTGTGGCTGAAATAATGTGACCTTGTTCAGGGAGGCAAGTCCTCAACAATTCACTGAACTGTCCATAGGTAGAGAGCCAGGAGAGGGATGTCATGGATCCTACTGAGGGAGCTGTGTGCCCCTGGTTAGAGAGGCACATTCCCAGTGGGAGCACACAGATGGGCCCAGGCATCTTCAGCTGGGGTATGATATTGTGAAGCCCACATGCTGGATCAGAGTGATTGTGGTATGCCACTGGCTTTGCGGAGGGAAAAGTCCACAGTTTATCCCAGTTTCTGGTTCAGGGGATGAGCACCCTTGGTTAAATATGCCCACTCAATGGCTGCTTACAGAGGCACCCAGGAGCCGTCTGCTGAGGCAGTGGCCTCAGGAGTCACTTGTGCCAGAGTGGCACTACTGTGGGGACTGGATGCCAGTGACTGGGGTTATGCCTTGCAGCAGTTCAGAGAAGCACTTGGGGGCTGCCTGCCAGGGCAGTGGGCTCAGGGGCTTATGCACTGGATCAGTGCAACTGCAGTGACCAGAGGTCAGTAGCTGAGGTGTGGGAAATCTGAGTTTCTGTTGTTAGTCCTTGAGCCTTTGGTTGGAGATACATGTGCACCTAGTGGCAGCTCACAGAGGCACCCAGGAGTCGCCTGCTGGGGCACTGTCTTCAGGGGACCTGCATGCTGAAACCACATGATACAGTGTCTGATGTCTGTGGGTAGGCAGCCAGGAAGGGAGAAGTCCAAATTTCTACTGCCAGGGCTGTATGCCCTTGTTTGGATATGAGTGCCCTGACCTGGGGCTTAAGGAGGTACCCACGAACTGCCTATAGGGCAACAGGCTCAGTAGGCCTGTGTGCTGGAAAGGTGCAACTGTGGTATCCAGAGTTCAGCAGCCAGGGAGGGGGATGTCCCAATTTTTGCTGTCTTTAGCCCTTGGGTAAAATCGCGCATACCCATAGGTGGCTCACAGAGGCATCCAGGAGTCATTTGTCAGGGTGGTAGGGCTCAGGAGGCCTGCGCTCTGGAAAGGTGTGATTACAGTGTCCTGATGTTGGCAGTTGTGGGGTGGAAAGACTCAGTTTTTGCTGCCAAGGCCTTGTGCCCTTGGTTGGATTTGTGTGCGCCCAGCGGTGGCTCACTGAGGCACCTGGAAGCTGTTTGCCAGGGCAGCACACTTAGTGTGGCCCTTGTGTTTAAGACATGTGACCAAGGTGTCTATGGGCAGGCAGAAAGAATGGAGGGAAATCTGAATTTCTATTGCCAAGGCTGTGCATACCCTTGTTTGGATACAAGTGCACCCCACAAGGGCTCACAGAGGCACCCAAGAGCCGCCTTTGGGGCAGTGAGTTCAGAAGGCCTGTGTTCTGAAAAAGAGCAACTGTGGTGTCAGAGGTCAGCAGTTGTGAATTGGGTAGATGAATTTTTTGCTGCTGTGCCTTTGGTTGAATTTGTGTGCACCCAGTGGTGGCTCATAGAGGTATCCCAGGGCTGCTTGCCAGGGTGATGCACTCAGAGAGGCCCTTGTGCTGAATCTGTATGACTGAGCTAGCTCTGGGTAGGCAGACGGGAGTGGGGTAAATCCTAATTTCTACTACCTAGGGCCCTGTGCCCTTGGTGGCTTTTTTTGCACCCAGTGGCAGCTCACAGAGGCACCTGGGAGCTGTTTGCCAGAACAGTGCATTCAGCATGGCCCTCGCATTGAAGCCGTGTGACAAAGGAGTCTGTGGGCAGGTATCTGGAAAGGGGGGACTCAAAATTTCTATTGCTGGGGCAGTGAGTCCTTGTTTGGATAAGAGTGTGCCCAGTGGGGGCTCACAGGGGTACCCAAGAGCTGCCTTTGCGACCTCTGACTGAGGAGGCCTGTGTGCTGGCAAAGCGCCGCTGTGGTGTCAGAGGTTGATAGCTGTGAAATTGGAAAACTCACTTTTTGCTGCTGTGCCCTTGGTTGAATTTGCACACGCCCAGTAGTGGCTCATCGGGATACTCCAGAGCTAATTGCCAAGGCGGTGCACTCAGATAGGCCCTTTTGCTGAAGCCATGTGACTGAGGTGTCTTTGGGTAGGCAGACAGGAGTGGGGTAAATCCAAATTTCTACTGCCGGGGACCTTATGCTCTTGGTTGGATTTGCTCACGCCCAGTGGCTGCACACTCAGGCACTCAGAGGGGCCCTGGCGCTGAAGCCACTCAACTGAGATGACTGTGGGCAGGTATCCAGGAAAGATTTCTACTGCCAAGACAGTGGGCCCTTGTTTAGGTAAGAGTGTGCTCCGCAGTGACACCCACTAGCAGTCTGTGCACTTAAAAAGCACGACTATGACACTGGAGAAGTGTGACTGTGGTGTCAGGAGTTAAGCTACTGGGGAGGCGGGAAGTCGCACTTACTGCTGTGGAAACATGCACCCTTGGAGGTGGAGGTCCCAGGGTCCATGAGTCTGCAGTTGGGGCAGCAGGATTTTGCATGGAGTGGCTGCCAGGTCACAGGCAGTGTCTAAGGGCTGTCAGGGTGGTGGTGCTGATGAGTTCCTAGAAGAGGCCACTCTCCCCTTCAAGATGCTGTGGGCTCTGTACCTGAGTCCTGCAACCCAGGGAGTGCCCGCAGCAGTGGGAGTCTCTCCCTGTCTGGGAGAGCCTGATCTGCCAGCCCCTGATGTTCCTACCGGATTTAACTGTCCTTCACTCACTCACACACACACACCACACACATCCACACACTCTCCTCTCATCCCCTCACTCACTCACAGCCTCTCCCTCATCTCCATCCTGCACGCTGCCATCTTCTATCTTGTACATCCACTTTTAAAATCTATTTACCTGCCTAATTATTCACTATCATTTATCCTTTTTCTTTTCCAACTCTTACTTTTAAAATCTGTCCTCAGTACACAACGATACTTGATTTTCATTATATCTCCTACAGTTCACTCACACATCTTTTTTCCTTCTTTAACTCTGCTCTCTACTGACTCCTTTATAAAGTTCTTCCCTCCCTCCTTCCCTTCTTAAAGCTTCCATTTGGTAGGCAGTGCATTAATCCCCAGTCCAAGGCTCAGCCCTGGCCAGGTGTTCACTGCCGCCTTTCCCTGGCCTACCTGCTGCTATCCTGCTCCCATTCCCTGCCCAGGATGCCCAGCTCAGTGAGGGTGGCCGAGGCCCACATGGCCCAGGCACTGCTGCCATGAAGTAAAGCAGGAGCGCCTCTGCCCAGAAGGCCTCAGACTGTCCTCCACTCCATCCAGACCATGGGCACCTCCCAACCAACTGATCTCCTGCTGCTTCTGGGTGGGGCTCCCTGCTCCACATCGCCTGTGCCCTGCCCCACACCAGGCACACCTGCTCTGCTTCCCCCTTTCGCATGCAACTTCCTTCCCTTTTTCATCCCTGCATCTTTTTCTTGTTCCTTTATGTATTTCTGTTTCTCCTCTTGGCCTGTCTGCATGCAGGCCTGCCTTCCTCTCCCTCTCCTTTCTTATCCACTCCTATTGTATCCTATTCTACCCTGGCCTTGCAGCTGCCTGAGCAGAGGGTGGGGATGTAGCCTGCTAATCCGGTCATGATGTGAAACTGTAATGGACAAATTTGCATGTTCCTCTATTATTATAATAGATTAGATGGAAACAGGGTATTCCCAAACCAACATTGTCCTCCAAGGAGTGGCACTGTCCTTGATACTGGCTGCTACTTTCCACCACATATTGTCCTTGATGCCTTTCCTTTTCAGCTTTGAGGTGAAATTATTAAATTAAGATCTAGAGAGATTATGGCAATCAGGCCTCCCTAGAATCACCTTTGCTACCCCACTGAGCCACTGAAGAATTCTTCTATGGCAGAAATGAAATGAAAAATTACTTGTGAGTTCCAGACACATGCTCGCATGCACTCAGAGCTTAGTTAGCTTAGCGCACACCTATAGCACTAAACTGTCTACATTCTTTAGTTCAAGGGCTGACAAGCTATGGCCCACAGTCAAATCTGGTCCACTGCCTGTTTTTGTAAATAAATTTTTCTGAAACATAATTATATTCATTTCTTTCCTAATTGTCTTTGGATGCTTTAGGTCTACAACAGCAGAGTTGAGCAGTTGCAACAGATACTGTATGGCCTACAAAGCCTAAATATTTACTAACTGCCATTTTATAGAAAAAACAAAAACAAAACATTGGCAACTTCTGCTCTAGTTTATTCCATTTGGAACAGATTTTTGTTTTGAGCACAATCCTGTATTATTCATGATTCCCTTTATAGCTACCTTCCTTCCAAGCTCAGGATGAGGTCTTTCCCTAGTATGTCATGCCAGCACAGCCAAGGGTGAACCTGAGGAGAGGCAGTGAAGGATTAAAGAAGACAGACAGGAGAATACAGCTGGGGCTTGGTAGATCTCCTGTGCCTGGATGAGGTCACAGAAATACCCAGCCTGCAAGCCAAAGCTTTATTTTATAGTCAGATCACACAAAGCAAAACAAGGGAAGTGGTCAACATGTTTACAATGTTCTTGTGAGTTTCACCTTGTTTTGGCAACACTTGCTGCACCTCCCACAGCCCATTAGCTACCTAGGAAGGAACTAGGGAGGACTATAATGTCCAGCTTAATTATGCTAAGAGGTCTCTGCCCTCCAAGCTGGGACTTGTTTGTGGCCCTGCCACAGGTCAGTCTGAGATTTAACTCTATAGCCACTCCCTACATCTCTCCATTTTTGTTTGTTTGTTTATTTGTTTTTAAACTACTATAATAAAGGTAAAACTTGAACATCAAAGCTCTGACTATTAAAATAGTAACAAAACAATGCCAATGCAAAAACCAAACTACAGATATGTTAACATTTTAAAACTTGAACATTATTAACAAAGATCTGGCTATTAAAACAATAACAAAATAATGCCAATACAACACAGAAGTAAGAGAGAAATCAAACTACAGACATGTTAACATTTTTAGCTACAGAATGAAAGTTTCTTTTGCTGCTGGTATATAGTTACTCAGAGTCCTCAGACTTGGCTGTGCAAGATTTTACAGAAGACTGGAAGCTAACCAATGCTAGCAGAGCCAGAAACATGGGTGAGGGAGTAGCTTCCACTTCTTGCTTTTCTACCATCTGCTGGGCTTCAGTTGTTAATTTCTTCAGCTGACCCCATTTTGACACCTCAGCCCCTTGTATAGTCTTTATTTTGTTCTTCTACATTGCTGTTATGGGGCAACTCTCAATCTTTTGAATGAATGGCCAAGGAGCTTCTCTGGGTCCATTGTGGTGATGCACATAATGGTCTGGAACCCAAATCGGCTCCACTGTTCCTTCTGGAAAGATAAAAAACACAATCTCTTCTCCACATCATTACTGGATCTAGTCCAAACCATTGCCCAGATGGTGCATCCTTCCATTGGGTTAACCTGTTGGAGACTATTGTACTGAAGGCCCAATGCTTTTGGCTGCTGTACAACCCTCTGCATCATAATTCAAAAAATTTAACACATAATATCCTTCCATAACATCTTTCTCCCTCTTTTTGTTTTTGTGCTTCTAAGTGTCCTTGGTTTAAGGAAGATAAGATTTATATTTCATGGAGGAAGATAATGGGGGAAAAATAAGATATATGTACTACTATATGTAATAATATGTAATACTTTAAACAATAAAAACAAAAAAAGATTTATATTTCAGTATTTTGTAATTTTAAAATACCTAGATAATTAATAACTTTTATTATTTAATTTAGCAATGTTCTAGAGTCTTTAAGTTACCAAGGACTTTGGAAAACTATGTATAGGCATGGCAAAAAGGCAGAGGGAGGAGGGAACAGGCCTCCAGGCTGCTTGAATTTTAAAACTGTCACATTCTTTCTTAGAGATAACATCTAAGGTTGGTGCTGTGGTTTTTCTGCTTTTACAGGGGGAAAGGTGACTGGCCCTTTTCTCTAACAGAGAGGCAGTCAGTCTCCTCTTGAGTGGCTGGACTTACATTATTAATATAGTTATAATTATTACTAAAAAAGCTTTATTACAAATTCTTTCATTTTAGTTACATTTATTTATGTTTTAACAATTTTGAGATTTTAAAGCCAATTATTATTATCTGAGGCATTTTCTTTGACAATTTCTGTAACAGAGATAACTTCCTGACTTTCAGTGGCTTTAATGTTAAAGTATTATTTCATTTTATTTTCCTTTATAAAAACAGGAGTGCCCCAGAACCTGTGAGGAAATGTTGGAAGGCAATCCATTATTATTCAAGAACTACCCATTAATATGGAAACACTTGTTGCCCAAACCCAGCCTGTATATTTTTCTTGTGTCATTTTTGCCATCTTTTAAAAAGAAAGAGTCTTGGGTTTATTCCATAGCATCTGTGAAGAGATGGGGTTAAATCCAAGAGGCCACCCAAAATAGGATGGGGTGTGCCTTCTCTTAAGCTAGCCTTTTTCTCTTCACAGGTACAGAAATGCCAGATGTATCCCTAAATTGTGAGAAATTTATCATCTATTCTAATTTCAAGTGACGAACTGGGGAATAAAAATATGCCAAAAATGGGACTTTTAACAACACTCCCAAGAATGGCCATCCATTTTATAGGATCATCCAAAGACCCAGTAGTTAATGGGCTGGGACCTTTTTAAGTTACTTACCTTTGTCTAGGGAATTTTTCTAGAACCTGTGTCATCAGCCATATGTATTGTTTATATTCTTCCTCTCCATCCCCACATTCTGTTTGCTCTGGGAAAATTTAGTAATGGTCTGGGTATCTACTGTTTCTTAATAGACTAACAATAAACAAATTAAACCAAACAACACAGACAGATAAAACAACAATCAACCGACAAGCACCCATAAGACATAGATAAGACTTAATAAATCAGAGTTCTTTTCATGAATCTTTCAGATGTTTTTTTATACTGCTTGGGACTTATAGCCAGAATGAAGCCTAGATCTCAGCCTGTTGTTCACACATCTTATCATATTCTGCTCTCCACAGCATTAACTGGCGTTTAAAGTTATTTTTGCTAAAATTTGCCTGTCCCAAGGTATTATATTGTAATTTTAGACAAAGCATTAAAGAGTCCTTTGTAAGATGACTGTTAGCCCCATTTTCTCTAGCTGTTGAGCCTTCACACACGAGGGGTGGAGGATCTGAGGCCTTAAGTGTTACAAATTTTGATCCTCAATACAAAGTGGGCATAATGCAGTTCAAACAAGAGCCCACATAGTTAAAGATGACAAGGGCACTTGTATACCTTCAACCTAATTTAAGAAAGTACCTTTTGACACCTTAAGAAATTTAGAAATTTGACTATGCTTATTTGAGCATTGTTTAAGATATCCCTTTCCTAAGATCTTGAATTTCTGATGTTTTACACCTAGCTATTACCAAACTGCTCTCCTTACCTTACTTTCTGCTTTCTGCTTTCTGCACTGGAGCATCCTTTCACCTTACAATTGTAGTTCCCCCATACACACATTCCATGTTGGACGCCACATGTGCCATGCCAGCACAGCCAAGGGTGAACCTGAGGAGGGGCGGTGAAGGATTAAAGAAGACAGACAGGAGAATACAGCTGGGGCTTGGTAGATCTCCTGTGCCTGGATGAGGTCACAGAAATACCCAGCCTGCAAGCCAAAGCTTTATTTTATAGTCAGATCACACAAAGCAAAACAAGGGAAGTGGTCAACATGTTTACAATGTTCTTGTGAGTTTCACCTTGTTTTGGCAACACTTGCTGCACCTCCCACAGCCCATTAGCTACCTAGGAAGGAACTAGGGAGGACTATAACGTCCAGCTTAATTATGCTAAGAGGTCTCTGCCCTCCAAGCTGGGACTTGTTTGTGGTCCTGCCATTGGTCAGTCTGAGGCTTAATTGTAAAGTCACTCCCTGCACCTTACCTGCCCCAGTTCCTGGAGAAACCAGCTTTCCTACTTGTATGTGTCCTAAGTCCATCATCTCTAAATTTAAACTACTTTTCTCAACTAGTAATTCAGTGGTGTTCTCTGGACTTTTTCCACACAAGTTTCCTAAACCCACTCATCTTAGTCACACAGCTTTCTGCTCATCTTCCCCACTCCAAGCTAGACAATACTAATAGTTAACCCAATATTCACCTCCAGGAGACTCAAACTTCTTTATAATCTTTCTCAGTGTGTTAAGACTTTTTCAGTTGCAAATTACAAAAACCTTATCCAAATTAGCTTAATTTTCAAACAAAAAGTTTTCTACAAAATCCAGAAGCTGATTTATGGCTCACAGAACTCAGATGATAAGATATGAACTCAAATATATATGTCATTTTTTGGTGCTGTATTCCTCAGTATTAGCTTCATTTGAGTAGGCCTTTACCATGTGGCAGTCAGAGGCCTTAAGTGTTACCACTTTCAGCTTCTCATATCTCTCAACATCTTCATAAAATAAAGATCCACTTCATTACAATAACAACAACTAAGAACTGAGTCTCAGTGGGTTGCATGGGGTCATGTGATTATCTCTGAGACAATCACTGTGGCCAGAAGAGTGGAATATTGTGATTGGCCTGGGGTAGATGTTGGGTAGGCAATCCAAGTGGATAAGCAGACTTCACCTGGCAGAGGACTGTTTCACAGAGGAAAATGCTCCTACCAGATGGAGAGTGAATGGATGCTGACCAGACAAGAACTATAGATAAACATCTCACCCCATCTGCTGGGTTTGTATTTCTTATCCTTCCAGATTTTTGCTTTCTCCTTCTCTGCTGTCTTCTCAAGAGGCTGTATCAACATTTGAGTCTCTTCCAGAACCACATGTGCTTCCTGAGCTATAATATACCTTCCCTCTAACCTGTTCATCCACCCTCTCCTTTATCTCATAAACTCTGGGGATGTTCAATTCCCACCATCAGTTCCCTAAATGTCCCAGGTCTTCACTGTTTCTTTTCATGCCTCATTCCTTCTGCCTTTCTTACTTTGTCTGTAGGAGGCACTTCTGTTTGACTCTCCAGGTCAAGAATCCCATCCTCTGGGAAGCCCCCTACCCTCTAGAGTAGAAGACAGCATCTGTTATCACTGCCCCTGCACCAATGTCTTGCTGTTTCTCTAATCTGGCACTTACCCCCACAGGATGTATCTTTGTCTTCTCTTTTAGACAATGGGTTCCTCAAGGACAGGGAATTTTTAGGAAATGTCTGCTGAATGTACACATCTTATCAGTGAGCTGATCTTTGTATGACTTTTCCAACTCCAGACTTATAGCAATGTCAGTCCCTCCAAAATCCCATAGGATTAATGGGAGACCACAGCTAGACACATTACTAACTAATTCAGTAAACATCAGTGAACACTTTATGTGCCAAGCAATGAAACCATGGGATGATTTAATTACATTTTCAACCTCAAGAAACCCAGTTTATGATAAATAAAGGAAAATGTCTTGCCTTTTTATCACTCTCTCCCCAATACCTAACTTAGTATCTGACACATAGTCAATGTTTACTAAAGATACTGAACAAATAAATGAGAAATGAGTACATGAAGGAGCTAATGCTTTGGAAGGTGTAGCTAAGGCTCTATCAGAGTGTGGGATCCAAATAGACAGCTGGAGAGATATTGTTCCATTGTCTCGTGAGAGTGCCAGGAACTGTACCAGTGCTGGGGATTCAAGGAGAAGGGACAACCCACTGCTGACTTCATGACCAATGCCCCCCCCATGTTTACAAGAGAGTGTTAGAATTGCCAAGTAGAGGTGGACTGAGAGCTATGATAAGAAAATGTGGTGAGGAAGTGTAAAGAGGGGAGCCAATGAATTTCTTGATTGAGCAGTGAGTGTCTTTCATAATGAGATCTCTATGTTCTCAGCCCTTTCCACAGTTTTCCGTGGGAGCCTCAAGAAAATACTAATCCATTTGCTCAAGGAAATTATCATTCTCACTAGAGCCCTGGTGCACAAAATTCATGCACAGGGGGTGGGAGGGAGTCCCCTTACCCAGCCTGCACACTCTCCAATCCAGGACCCCTCAGGGGATATCTGACTGCCAGATAAGGCCCAATCTCGGGGATGGGGCCTAAACTGAATCAGACATCCCTCTCACAATTCTGGATCACTGGCTCCTAATTGCTCATCTGCCTTCCTGCCTGGTTGCCCCTAACAGCCCCTTCCCACACAGACCTGATTACCCTTCACTGCCTCTGCATGCTGGTCTGGTTGTCCCTAACTTCCCCCCTGCCAGCCTGGTCATCCTAACTGCCCCCTCTGCTGGCCTGATTGCCCCTCACGGTCCCCCCACCAGCCTGGTCGCCCCATGCAGCCTGCTGTTCAGTCATTTGGTTATCCTTCACTAACCCCCCTGCTGGCCTGGTCGCCCCATACAGCATGTTTGTTCAGTCATTTGGTCATCCTTCACTAAGCCCCCTGCTGACCTGGTTGTGGGCAGCCATCTTGTGAGGGTGTGATAGTGAATTTGCATATTACCTCTTTATTATATAGGATGATGATGTGTGTGTGGGGGGAACACTCATAAGACACTAAGAAGAAAATTAGTAGACAATGGCTGGCTTCATGCTAAATTCAAGACTAAGAAAATAACAAAAGAGAACTGACATTCATAGTGGTCCCAGGTGTTTGGAAAAAGCTTCTTGGAGGAGAAACATTCAGGATGGGAAGCTGTGGGGACTTTAGACCTCTGAGGCTTTCCAATGGCAGGCTGGGGCCCTTTTATACAGTTAGAGTTTACTCTGTTGGTAGCAAAGAATCATTGGGAGGGGTATAATTAGATATGGATTTTAGAAAAATTAATCTCATACATAATATAGAGATGAGGGTGGGAGGTGGGGATGTGAGATAAGATCAAGGGGAGCTAGCTTTGCCATAGCACCAGTGAAAAATCATGGCAGCCTCAATCACATCCTTCAGTTGAGATACCTGGCTCCCAGAAGCTGAATGGCCATCACAAATAGTTCCTTTCCCTTGGCACCTGGTCTAGTAAATATTTCTGGGGGGTTGCAATTTACTCATTCATTTAACAAATACATATTGTTCTAAACTACGGTCTAGGTACTGAGAATAAATCTGTGATCAAAACAGTAAAATCCGGTGTCTTTGTGGGGCTCCTACCCTAATAGTCTTTTGTACTGCCATAGATTGCTCCCAGGGAGAGAGGAACATGGTACAGAATTGTCTTTCAGGGCAGTATATCTGGGAGGTTCTTTTGGCAATCAATCAGCTTTCCCTACCCCAACTCTCTCCCACATCCCCATTGGCTAATAAGCTATGTGCTTCTTCCATTTTACCCAATTTAGTCCTGATCCCCAGCAGAGCCTAATGAAGTGGATGGTGGTGCCTATTATGCAATAATGTGTGGGAAAGGACTCTTGGGATGCCTCTGGCAATGGCTTCCTTTAAAGAGTACTGAGACAGGGGGCATGTATGGGCTCAAGCTGCTATTCATCAGGCACAGGGTTAGTAGGGAGGCCCTGACTCAGGCCAAGGAGGCTTCCTCAATGCCTGAGTTGGTTCATGGGTCCAGGGGAGGACCACACCTCTCAAAACAAACACTGGTATCTACAGAATGCTGATCAGACTCAGACAACAGGATCTAAGATGATACTGTGAGGCAGAAAATACAAAAAATAACCAAGCAGCCTTTATAATTAACTTCAGATCCCTTCCAGCAGTCATTTGGAGTTAATAGTTTCTTAATGCAGTGCTCATTTTGGTTACTTTAATTTCCAATTAATTTTGCCAATTTTCCTTCGAGGTGCTCACTGTGTGATAGAAATTTTTGAATAGTAAAGTCCCCACCATGGGGACCTAGGTGGGGGTGGCTGAGGTCAAATTATCACCAGAAGGCTGGGCCCTGCTTGGATAGAGAAGTCAGAGCCTCCTGAGTCCAAGGAGGCTCTTTTGGGGATTAGGTCACAGAGGAGAGCTGATAAAGTGATGCAGGGGTGATGATGCCCTAAATTTTGCTGGCTCTTGATGAGAGTGGGGGAGCAGAGGCAGACCACTCTGCTGGAACTATAAGGGATGCTGCAGGACTAGGGACAATGTCCTTCTTTCTGTCAAGGAAGATCTTAGTGCTCTGAGCCAGGACCATTGGTGTCTGCCCAGATCCCTTTGCTGGGCCTATGCCCAGCTGCTGCAAGTGTTAGCAGCAAAGCACCCACTTCTTTAGAATTGCCTTTGGCAAATGGAATTCACTTCTGCCAGGAGGCTCCACCTTCCCTGCTGCTCAGGCATCCTGTACACAGGTGCTGAGTGGTATAGGCAAAAGTTTGCCCTGTTGCACCTGTACTGACCCCTGCTTCTTGCCAAAGGGTGAGGCTGCCTCTGTGCTGTGGTTAGGGTTCCAGAGTGTGCAGCCAGATGCCAGCTGAGATCATGTTCTTACTTAAGTCTTTCTTATATTGTGTCCTACTCCCTCCCTCCCTTTCTCCTTTGAGGATTGCTCATCAAGTCCCATGTACCTCAATCTCTGTCTTGGGCCCAGCTCTTGGAAATCTAAACTACAATGGTATTTTATTATTGTACATTAAACTCTTGTCTAGCTCTTACACTGTATAGATAATGTTCTAAGTCTTTTATTTTAAAATTTCATCTTATCCTTATAGCAATTCTGTGATGTAGGCATTGTTAGCATCCCTATTTTGAGATTTTAAAAAAATAAGACACAGAACGGTTGGAAGATTTGCCCAAGATCAACATAGATAGTAAGTGCAGAATAGGAATATGACCTCAGTCAACCTGGTTGCAGACTCTGTAACTTAACCATCATTCTGCCCAACATGTAACCACTAACCCTAGCAACTGCCCTAGAGGCATGGGCAACCAGAGGGATAAGGGACAGCTTTTCCCAAGGTCACTGTCAAGGGGATTGAGGCACAGGAAGTTGGGAAACCCTGCAGCTCTGGCCCCATGATGTCAGAGCACACTTTTAGGCAAACTCTCCCCAACCGCTGCAGGGATGGTACTGAGACTGATCACATGACTCAGTGGAGCCAATACTAGTGTGGAAGTCAGATAACCCAGACTCTAGAGCCATCTTCAGGACTTGGAATGAATAATTTTTACCAGTGGGCCTCTGTTTTATGAAGAGCCCTAGCTCTGACTTTTTGGCTTTAGGAAGTGGAAACTTGTTGCTTCTCTGGGGATCTCTCATCAGAGGGTGAGCCCAGATGTCTGTCCACGAAAAGCAGGAAGATACATCCCAGGACCTGCAGGAATCAATGGCTTTGTCCCCAAGGGATTGGAGGAAGGGTCCACGGGGCTACAGAAAACCTTGGGTTGCAATGAGCACTCAATGTCCATCTGTCAAGTTTTGTCAGATTCCTGTATTACGTCAGGGACTCTGCACTTGTAAATCTATAGGTGTACAATGGAGATAACTTCACAGCAATTGTCATTAATTCACTGACCCTTGCCCTATGTAAAAATCCCTCCCCCCAACACACAGTGATTTTTAAAGTTTCCATGGTGTACTTCCACTGTTCTGGGGAAACTGTTCTCTGCTATCAAATGGGGTTATGCCATGTCCTTGCTCTGCTGCCAGAAACCCTCTCAGTGATGACCACTGCCTATAGAGCCACAGGAGAGGACTCCACTGCTGAATCTATGGCCAATGCCTTTAATAAGAAGGCCACAGCTGGCTGTGTTCCCAAAGATGCCAGTCCACAAGGGACCACAAAGCTGCTGTTCTCTTTGACACTCCTCAAAGGAAGAGAAGAGACCCCATTCACTTCCTGAGGCAGGGCTGCAGTTGGGTAAAGATTGTGAGAGGAGGTGAATAGGAGTTGTGCAAATATTCTTTCCTTCCCTCCTACCTTCCCCAACACCCATTCGGCTTCCTCCTTCTTTTGACTTAACAAGGCCATATCCAGGGTGGCCATCTCCCCACAGGCCAGGAAAGCAGGGCGGGGACAAGGCAAGATCCTGTCTGCCATCATGCTTTCTGTGAGTTTCAATCCCCTTCCATTTTCCCCCACAAAAATCAGCCCTCACTAATGCCTGTGGCAAAAGCTGCTGCCATGTCAAAGCATCTGCCGGGAAACTCAGGCCCAAGACCTGCCAGAGGGTGTCAGAACCATTATGGCCTTCACTGTAACAGATCCCAAATCCCCAGCTGGCAAGAGCTTCAAAGGCCAGCTGGCCAGGGCTGTGAGCTGCCTTTGTGGAGAAGGACACCAACTTTACTCTTGGAGCCAGGGTGACAGGTGGCATGTTGTGGCTGTTAGAGGCAGCACTGGAAGACCCTCCTTGTTGTGCTCCAGCTTCTTTTCTTACCCTCTCCACTCTCCACAAGCACAGTTTTGACCACGCCCATCTCCTGTTCAACAACCATAAAAGATTTTATAAAGCCCACTGGATGAGCTGCCATGATCTGGCTCTAAACCACCTTTACTCATGTCATAGATGCCAGTTAAACCTAAACTTGCCTAAACTTGCCCACTGCTGCCAAGCCTCAGAACCTTGGCATATGGCATGTCCTCTGTGTGGAGTGCTCCACCGTCCTCTTTCCCACTGTGGAGAACTTGGGCCAACAGGCCTGATACTAAGTCAGCCAATATTATCCCTTTCCCTGGTGCCCATGCTCTCCCCTGCCCCCATGGCCTTTGTCTCCCTAGATCCTGGGGAATGCAGCAGAACTATTGTCATAGGGTTGGAAGGGACCAGAGAGCTCCAAGTCCTCCCACACACCTCCTAGATCAGTGATTCTTATAATTAGGATGCATCAAATCTCCTGAGAGGCCCACCACCAGAGTTTCTGATTCAGGAGGTCTGGAGTAAAGTCCAAGTATTTTCATTTCTAACAAGCTACCAAGTAATGTCAATACTGCTGGGCCAAAGACCACACTCTGGGAACTGCTGACCAGATTTTGATTCAGAAGTTAACATTGTATCTCTGTTTCCCCATAGGACTCAATGTAAACATACCCACTCTCTGGTTAGGCTTTCATTGATGGCTGTGGTGCCTGAGGGAGAGTCTGAGCTTCCAGGCACCTGCCATTCAGAGTCCTGAGGAAGGTTTCAGCCATCAGTACTATAATGAAATCAGTAACAAGAGCATAAAATCCTTTGCAGGGAAAATAATCACAGTGATCCATAAAGTAGCATGATATAACCATCAATAGTGGCAATAATAATAGTAATAACATTATTATAATATAATGTCATCTGTCATAATATGCTAAATCCAGATTAACCTGAGCAATATAAAAGAATTACTGACATGGGTTGAGTACATGTTAAGGGAAATATTGGCTGACTTAGTATCAGGCTTGTTGGCTTGGGTTCTCCACAGAGGGAAAGAGGACGGTGGAGCACTCCACGCAGAGGACATTATTATTTATTATTCATCAAGTTTAATTGGGTGTCCTGTATTTTATTTGCTAACTCTGGCACCCTGACTGTGGAAGGAAGGAGGGAATAAAAAGAATAAAAAAATGTTGCTTGCCCTCAGAACAACTTCACTGCCTGACAGGAGAAAGATGAATCCAGGTCCATATGACCAGTGGGATGAGGGCTGCGCTTCCCAAACTTGAATGTGTTCAGGAATCACCTGAGGATGTTGTTAAACTGCAGTTCTGCTTCAGGGAACCCAGGATGGGGCCCAAGATTCCACATTTCCAACTACCTCTGGGAGATGCTGTTACCATTGATCCCCGACACACTCTTTGTAAGAGAACTTGCAGAGGGAAGCTTAGAAGCTGTGGTAGCTCAGAGGAGGTACCTGGTTCCCTCTGGGGTGTTTTTGGAGAAGGTGGTACCTGATGGGTCTTGGCGGATAAGAATCAGGGGAGAAAGGTAGAGAAAGTGTGCCAGGTGAAGAAGCACCATTTGTGGAATCCCAGTGGAGAATAATTGCAGCTTAGGGAAGGACAGGGGGAACATGGATGGAGGACAGGGTTTGAGCCAGCAGAGCTGGACTCTAGGAATCCAGATATTAATCAGACAAAGTTGTTTCCATCTCGGACACCTACCCTATCTCATAGGAGAGGAAGAGCTAAGGGCAGGCCAGTATCATCCTATGTTCTGGTGCTGAGTTGGAGGTAAGCACTGGAGTGGGGGGAGCCCAGGGCTTGTTGGATGAATGAATTTAATATAAATTTAGTGCAGGGCAAAGGCAAGGCAAAGAGGAGGCCCAACTGACACAGTAACCCAGAGTCTATATCCCACATCATTCACATCATCTCCACATTTTGATCAGAATATCAGTGGCAGAGCAACTGGTTTTGTCAGTAGCCTTGTATTCACATGATTGGGTTCTAGAATTTGTAGTGATTATGTGGCCTTGAAAGACTTTAAAGTTACCAGCGCTGGGGTAGTAGCCCTCACAAGACCTGTTCTATTTTTGCAGGTTTATCACAGCACCGAAGACAGAATCCATTCTCTTCCTCTTCCTTTGTAATAGATCTCCTATGTTTTAGCTTGGGACATGGCCTCTCAGAACTAAGTCTACTCCCAGCCTCCCTAGATGTGATTTTGCCAATAGGGTGTGGTAGACATAGTCTGAGAATCAGTCTGGGTGCAGTGCAGGAAGCAGGATCTAATCTAGGTGTTCCAAGTAAAATGGGACATAATATAATAATAAAGTTGGCACTTAAAAAATCATTGGCAGGACTGGAAACAGTAAGGTGGTGAAATACTGCTAGGATTTGTAGTCATAGCAGCTGTAGACCAGAGGTCAGGAAGCTCCAGAACACTCCAATGTTGCAGCTGCCCACAGACACAAGGTGATCTTCAGCACACTGGAGATCTAGCCACTAGTCGAAACTCTCATGGGCAGAGGTTAAAGGCCAGCTGTGTCCACTGCCTTAGGAAGAATGGCTTCCACCTTCTTTCTGCCTTCCAGAGCCCACGTGGTTGAAGCTCATTGGCTAGAACTAGTCACATCCAGAATCCTAGTGTCAAAGGAGCCTGAGTCATTCAGTGTTGAGGCTTCTAGGCTCTGTGATAAAGCAAAAGCATAGCAGGGCAAGGGCAAAGCAGGCCAAATGCCCCTGGACAGTACTTACTATCACCCTTCCTGCCAGCTGGGACACAATGGGCACAGCAACATCCTGGGATGGCAGAGAATCACAATGGAGGTCTCATAAATGCCCCAGGACCTGGGTGAGAAGTATACTTCTATCATATTTAAGTCATTGTTTCAGCAGCCAAACTTGTTCTGATACAGCACCACGAACTATAAAATGAGGCCTCAGAGGTATCACTTCCAGAACCTGTGATGTTGAGGTACTGGAATATCGATTCCACCTGGTTAGCAGGGCTGCAGTAGTCAATACTCTATCAAATGGCAAAGCAGTATTTAGGGTTGTGGGTGGCTGGTGCCAAATGCGGACCATTGAGTCTATGCTAAGGGAAACTGCAGTATGCTCAGAGGGGACAGGGGTGTTGGGGAAGACTTCTTGTAGGAGGTGGAACTGGGAACAGAGAGGGAGAGAAAAGCCTTCTGGTGGAGACCATTTTCTGTCCTTTCCCCAGAGAGCCACTCTAACAGCTATGGGGGCAGGAGATAGAAGTATGGTACCCAGTTAATCACAGGACTAACTTTCAACCTGGAGCAAGATGGAGACCAGAGGATGGCCTAGGATTAGAAATTAGTCTTGGCCAGAGACCAGACTGCTGGTCCAGGCTCACAATGTAAATTGTGACAAAGACCACAGCTCAAACTAGAATCAGTGGCAGGACTCAATCTGGGACTGGTGTCTGGCTCATTTTTTTATGGAAAAAGTTTTGTCCCCTGTGTGTGACCCATGTGTGAGCTCAATTTCATTAGTTCCTTTGACAATAAGCCCCAATGAAAGGCTGTCAGAGTGTGTGTAATTTCTTCAAAATTATTTTACTCTGAACCCTCTTTTTACTCTTCCCCCAAACTTAGATTTAGACTCTTATCCCCTCCTGGTGAAAGAGGACCTGCAGGCACAGAGAATTAAAACAAGCTTCCTTCATTCTCACAGTAAGTTCAGGAGAAGGAGCCAGGCAAGAAGCCAGTTGAGCAGGTGCCCAGCCCAGGGCAGCCTAGTGGACTCACAGCTTCCTGCAGTGATTTGGAGAGAAGCCCCAGGTCACCCTGAAGCCCACAGGCAGGCGGTCAGCTGGAGGAGTTGGCAACAGGAATATCCTGGATCAGAGCCTTGGGCCACAGCCAAGGCAGTTTAGTTGGGGCAGAGGGTGAGGGCTGAAGCTTACTCAGCCTGTTCTACAGCAAGCCTGGGGGCAGGTGCCAGCAATTTCCCATTCCTGAGTGATGGAGTCAGGAACCACCAAGTGGCCAGAAAGTACAGGGATCATCTCCCCCCAGCTCCTCATGGGCATACTCAGCTGCTCAAGGAAATACAAAATGATGGTAAGTGACAAAATCGAAAATGTAATTATGACAGATGGACCAACTGGCAGGAATGATAAAAACTGATCCCCAGGCTCTGAGATTTAAAGAGAGGTCACAGAATGACCCCATCTTGGTCACACAACCAGCAAAGTGAAGACAAAGAAATGAGCTTGAGGACAGGAGCCAAGCTCTGTGGAGGACAGTGAGCAAACAGCTTCAGCTGCACTGCACTGATAGATAGGGGTCAGATACAAGGATGAACTTCCTAGAAGTGAGGGTATTTAAACATTGGCATAAGTATGACATCACCTTCTTTTCCAAAGGACATGTATATCCCTCCTGGACAGACTCTGTACAACAGGACCCCTCCAAGATCTGTAGGAATAAGAATGGCTCCATTATCAAATGAGAAGTCTGCAAAGGTGGAGGCAGATGGCATTTGAGAAGAGGGCAAGAGGAAGAAGACTCAGTGTGTAGCAAGTCCCAGAGGACTTTCTTCAAACAGAGCTGGAGAGCAGGTCCCATGCAGAAGGACATCACAATGCTTGGCTCTGACAATGTAAGAAGGTCTCTGAGTGACTCCTTTTTTTCCTTTTGAGCTTTCTTCCCCTTGATCAGACCAGAGGCAGAGCAGGCATGGTGGCCACTCCTCAGGTGGAAACAGCAGACTGCCTAGCCCTGCGCTCTTTGAGGCTCTGATGGAGGGAAACCTGTCTAGGCTCATGTGGCAGATGGGATTCCTGGGATCTGTGGAAATGTTCATGCAAAAATTGGGGAGCTTAGCACCAACATCTTGAGCAGACTTGCATTGCCAACTACTGCTGAGAGATCTGGTTTAGCTTTACTATGAAGGACTGAATTGGCCAGTTTCATTGGTCCCCATTCTATCAACCCTTTCTGCCAGGCATTGTGCTGGGCAATCGGGCAGATAAGTTCCTTATGCTTGGTAAGTTCTCAGATTGGTGAGAAAGAAGACTCATTCTCCAACTCAAAATAATCAAGGTAAGTTTCCATTTATTGAGCATCTACCTTTTCTAGGCATGGTCAAGGTAGAAGCCCACTGTGGAGGTTAAAAAGTATATAGTTGGCTGGGAATTGAGACATAGAAACAATCCTATATAATAAAAGGCTAAATATGCAAATAGAACAAATGGTGAAACTACCAAACAACTGGTCACTATGACATGTGCTGACCACCAGAGGGCGCGCACGGAACATGGTGGGCATCAGCTGAGGTGGGATGCAGCAGGTGAGTGGGGTGGAGCAGGTGAGTGGGGGCGCCAGACCAAAGTGGGGTGCCAGTCGCTGTCATCGGGGAAATCCTCTGGTGGTTATTGAAAATACTTTGCTCCCGTGTACTGTGGTCCTGCCCAGCACTCTCACCCACTGCTGGTGCCTGGCACCAACCCCCAATCACTTAGCACTGTCAGGGTACAAGCAGTGGCTGCTGGCCCTGAGGACTTCTCCACCTCCCTCTGCTCCTGAGGGTTGATCGGAGCAGCAGCCACTGCTCATACCTACTGACAGTGCCAGCCCCACTTGTACCCACTCCGTACCATCAGCAGCTGTGAGAGAGGCCAGGGCTGTCAGTGTGTGGGAGCAGCGATGGCAGGAGCAGGGCCACTGGGAGACAGGGAACCATTGGCTGTGGCAGGAGGGGCTGGACAGGGGCATGGAGGATGGGTTGAGATCCACCCCTGTGCCCACCACAGCCTCGCAGCCCACAATTCCTTTGAAGGTGCAAAAATTTGTGTACTGGGACCCTAGTTAGATATAAGTGAAATAGCCAGGTATTAACTCAAGGTCACACGTGGTTCACATATTAAGTGCATAGGAGCTAGGGAAAGGAAGAGTATAGGCCAGAGTAATCAGTATAGGCTTGTTGGATGAGGTAGAGTTTAAATTTGACCTCTGGAATAAGAAAGAATGGCTTGGAAGATTAGAGGGGAATGCATCCCAGGTGAGTTCAGTGTATAGTACACATGTAGAGGTGGAAAAGAGTACAGTATTCAGAAAGAGAGTTTCTGAACTTCAGCTCAGTGCTAAGGTCAGGGGGCAGAAAATAGACCCTTAGTGATTCCAGCAGGTCCAAGGTCACTTTATGAACAAATGTTTCTCTGTAAAGAATCCTGTGCCAAGGGATGAATTAATTTCCCCAAGTGGACAGATTTGTCTCTAGGAGGTCAGCCCATATCTGAATGGTCCCTGTAGTCCACAGTCTTGGGTTTGTGGAGCAGGTTACATGAGTCCTGACCCTAAGCCACAGAAAATGAAACCAGATTGGAATAAATGATGACCCTCTGCTGTGTTGATGGTGAAAGATCAGTCATTCTACCCTCCCCATGTCCAAGAAGTGGAGAGATGAAAGTTTTGGGAGAGGAGACCAGTGCCTCCTTCCACCAGGAGCTGAACCATGAGCTCCTTTGGCTACAAGGCTGACACTGCAGTCCTCTGTTGCCAGGAAAAATGTAATGAAAATAGAATGGTCCTACCATTCCTGGACCATCATTCATCACAGGACACATCTTTGTTACAGGTACTGAGCATAACACAGAGCAGGCACCATTGAAGAAACTGGAAACAAAGAAGGAGCACTGCATCAAGCACACCATCTGGCTGTCCATCACAGGCCACGCATTTAGGCCTGCAGCCAAAACACTGGAATGTAAGATTTGGATTTATTGGGGGTGTTAAATCACAATGAATGCCACTCTTTTTCCTTTTAGGGACAGTCTTCCTAAAACATCTCTAACTCCCTGACTTGCCATTCCTAATAACTCAAGACATGTGTGTCTGCCCACCAACAGCCCTTTTCTGGGGGTTGTTTTCTCCATGATCTCCCCTGATCCCATGAGTCAGCCTCTCACCTTGGGGAAGCCCCTCCCTCACCTGGGAGAAGAGGAGATCAGAGTATAAACTGTATGGGGGAGGAGGAAATAAGGTCCCTTTTTTTATTTAGCTACTTGACCTTCTGGGAATATGGGCATTCCAGGGGAGTTCTTGTCTCTCACCCCTACTGGCCCTAGGGGAACAATGGCAATTCTAGATACCAGCTGTGTTGCCTTGGAGAAGTCACTCTTCACACTTGGGACCTTTACCTTCTCCATTAAATGATGGGATCAAATTGGACAAACCTTAAAGATTCTTCCCTCTCCCAAACTGGGTAAGCACAGATTCTGGAGGCCTCAGCTCATTCAAAGCAAAGCGTGGCTAAGGGTCAGCATTCCAGAGTTTCAGAGAGAAGCCAGAGCCAAAGACCAAGGCTGGGCTGTGAAGATGACACTTAGTCACCTTAAAATTGGGGGATCCCATTGGGAGCTGTTCTTTTTGGTGCTTCACTGCTGGCTCCCACCCCATCTTTTTCTCTGCTTGCTTCCTTTCTTTCTTTCCTTCTCATCTGATTTATACCTGCCATACTTCTTCCCACAAACTATTTATTTCAAACCATATTTTGTCAAGCCAGAAATGGTCCTAGTGTTGTCCCTCCAAAGATCAGAATCTGAAGCCTCAATTTCTGATTGGTCTTATTGTTTAACGAGAGGCCTGATGCATGAAATTCATGCAAGAGTAGGCCTTCCTTCACCTGGCTGCTGGCACTGGCTTTCCTCTGGCACCCAGGACCCAGGCTTCCCTTGCAGCCCCAGCTTTGTCCAGGAGGTCATCCAGTCTAATTAGTATATTATGCTTTTATTATTATAGATGACATCAGAGACTGCCTTCGTAAGAGACCCTCATGGAGAAATGATGGAGAAACATTCCTAAACCTGGGCATTGGACATCTAATGTGCTTAGAAGCTGGGAAACATTTTCACTCTAATTTCCTCAGTCCACCTTCCACTCTTATTAGGATGTAGCTGGTTCTGTCTAAAACAGCGGGCTCCAGTTGTCCATTTATTTATTTCCTTCAAAAAAAATTTTTATTAAAGTATTATATGTGTACATATCTTACCATTGCCCCCCCCCCCACTCCCATATATACCCTCAACCCCCAGAGTTTTGCATCCATTGGTTATGCTTATATGCATGCATACAAGTCCTTCAGTTGATCTCTTATCTCCCCCATCTCTCCCTAACCTTCCCGGTGTGATTTGACAGTCTCTTTGATGCTTTACTGTCTCTATATCTATCTTTTTGTTCATCAGTTTATAATGTTATTATCCATAAATGAGTAAGATCATGTGGTATTTTTCTCTCATTGACTGGCTTATTTCATTTAACATGATGCTCTCCAATTCCATCCAGGTTGCTGCAAAGGATAAGAATCCCTTCTTTATTATGGCAGCATAGTATTCCAATGTGTAGGTGTACCATAGTTTTCTGATCTAATCATCTGCTGACAAGCATCTAGGCTGTTTCCAAATCTTAACTATTGTAAATTGTGCTGCTATGAACATAAGGTCCAAGAGTCCTTTTAGAGGAGGCTGACCTGAAGTGTGAGGTAAGCATTCACAAAGAGGAATCTCTGTGGCTCCAAATACCTGTCTTAATAAACCAAGTAACATGGTTATGACATAGCAGTGTCTTTTGACAGAGACATATATTATTTTTTAAGTTTTTTGAATCTAAAATATCTTCACATGGTTTCAAAATGAAAAAATATTAAAGGTATATAGTGAAAGATTTTCCTTCATTCCCACCTAAAATCCAGTTTCCACTACTCCCCCATTCAACTGCTATTCATTTCTTATGAAGTTTTCCAGAGTATCTTTATATTTATTACTAGAGGTCCCCCAGTGCACGAATTTGTGCATGGATAGGGTCCTGTCAGGCCCGACCCAATCAAGGTGGACCAAAGATGGGCCTGTTGGTGGTAGGCAGCCAGCCCAACACAATTGGGGCCTGATCAGGGTCAGGTCAACTGGGGGGAAGGGCCACGAGTGATTGGCTTGTGGGCTCTGCCCCTGATTGGAGTGGGGGGCCTGATTGGGGTGGGGCCGGCCATGGGGAGGGGCTGTGTGTGGTGGGCCAGTGGCCCCTGCTCCTAATGAGGTGGGGGGAGTCAATCAGGAGCAAAGATGGCTGGGGGGAGGGGCCGTGGGCCTATCTAGGTGGTGGGGGCCCATCAGGGGTGGGGCCAGCTGTGGAGAGGGGCCGCAGGCAGTTGGCTGGCTGGCCCTACCCCTGATCTGGGGGGGAAGTGGCTATCTGGGGTGAGGCTGTGGGGGAGGGGTTTCAGGAGGTTGGCTGGCTGGACCTTCCCCTTATTGGGGTGGGGGAGCAATCAGGAGTGGAGCCGGCTGTGGGGAGAGACTTCAGGTTAATGGGTAGTGGGTGATCCTTGGGGGAGGGGGTTGTTAGGGGAGGGGCTGCAGAAGGTTGGCCAGCTGGCCCCGCCCCCTATTGGGAGGTGGACAATCAGGGGTGGGCCAGCCTGGGGGAAGGGCCACAGTGGAGGGGCATTTGGCCAGCTGACCCCATTCCCCAATTGGGCTGGTTCATTGACTGCAGTGGGGATCATAACAACTGGTCATTCTGGTCTTTATGGCGTTGTGGTCACTGGCTTTTTATATATTCAGATAAGCAAAACCAAATAATATGTTTCAATTTCTCCTTGTTTTTCACAAAAGTTAGTATCCTATACATGCTACTTTGCTTTTTGCTTTTTTCACCTCATGAAATATCTTAAAGATTTTTTTATTTCTTAATAAGATCACTCATTTATTTTCATAGCTACATAGTATTCCATTGCAGGCTTTATTTATTATTCAAAATCCTCATACACCCAAAAAACATTTTGAAGTGGTTAATAGGAAGGCAGACAATAGAAGATGTTTGAAATAAAAGATGACTCATAGCAGTGAGGCCCAGTCTTCAGTGTGCATAAAAATTGACTTGGAATGTGTAAGACCCCCCCCCCCCTCCTCCACGCTCTGTCATGGTTCTTACCCAGTAGGTCTGAGATTAGACCAGTAAACTGCACTTTAGCAAGTTGATTCTGGTCCAGCATCTATAGCCCTCTCTTTGAGGTGAAAGGGAAAGGAGGAAGCAAGAATTACATCCTACACTGAAAATATGGCGCTTGTTGCAATTTAGCTCTGAGGTTCCTGGCAGCTCAAGATCAAAGTGGAAACAAAAGGATATAGTGGCCGAAACCGGTTTGGCTCAGTGGATAGAGCACTGGCTTGTGGACTAAAAGGTCCCAGGTTTGATTCTGGTCAAGGACATGTACCTTGGTTGCAGGAGGCAGCTGATCGATGTTTCTCTGCTTTCTATCCCTCTCTCTTCCTTTCTGTAAAAAATCAATTAAATATATGTGTTTTTTTTTAAAAGGATATAGTGTTCTCTCTGCCAGAACAAAAGGCCAGTTTTTCAGGAGACATAAACATATCCCTGGCATTAAAATTTAAGCATATTTTATCATGGGAGCCGTTACTTAAGGTACTTTGAGCTATACAACATGCAGCATCTCCCCACAGCCAGAAAATGCAGGCACACTCTTCAGAGTTCCTCTGCAGAAGTCTTGGCCTGGCATCAAGGACCGTGTTTCTATAGCCAACATGGAACAGAGAAATGAGAAAACATGAGCCATCTTTGCAGTTATATTGGTCCAAAAGGCACTATCTTAATTGGTCAGAATAGAGCTGCCCTGGTTTGTCAGAGTTGAACAGGTTGGATTAGATGGGGAAAGCCTCCGTCCTATTGGTTGAAATAGGACTGGCTCAGATAGCAGAACACAATGCAGGCCGGCAGTTCATTCTTGGTTTCTCCATAACATGCAGTTTGTGTGAGAGGTCCCTGTGCAGAAATGACTTTGCATTTTTGTTTGTTTGCTTGCTTGCTTGTTTTAGTTAGCTACCAGGAGCCCTTCTTAGTAGATATCTTCTTTCTCAGTGTCCACACCAACAATGCTGGTTGTGTTTTTATAGTCTATCACTCTGATATGACTCATCTGCCACCCACTTCCACTTTTAAGGACCATTGTGATCACATTGTGCCAATCTGGATAATCCAGATTATCTCCCTATTTTATGATCAACTGATTAGCAACCTTAATTCCATCTGCAACTTTAATTCCCATTTGCCATATAATATAACATATTTACAAGTTTTGGGGATTATAATATGGACATCTTTGGTGGGGCCTACCACTCTAAGTAAAAGAGACTACGTATAGTAAATTCAGCTTCTACTAGTACATCTCAGGCTGCCATAGGATCTATCCTCTATTTCTACCATCCAGTAGAGCTCCACACAGACCTATGTTCTCAGGACTTTTCTGGGGGACATGTTAGCCAGGGGATGACTCAGCATTGATTTTCTTCCCAGGATTCCATCCTGTGCAACTTTTCTGTCTGGCACACACAGCAGATGGGGCATATTCAAATTATAGGTTTCCTTTCAGAACTCCTCAGCCCAGCTACCTTCTTTCTCCCATAATCTGTAAGGACATTATCCTGAAGAAATCTCACCCATAGTCTGTATTATGCCTGGACATCTCTATCTATCCTGAAATTGGCCTTCCCCAACTGCCTCTCAATGAAATCATTGAGAAATCTTGTCATGGATGCTGTGCTATACTGCCCAAATGGCTCCCACAGGACTTATTCTCCCAGCTCCTGCTCTCTCTGGGAATTGTCTCAGCTGAAGAAAGCTTCTTTACCCAAGAATACATCCCCTTCCCTGGGCAGTCAATGCTCAATGACAGGGTGCAATGGCCCAGTTCCCTCTCCCCAACTTGAGAAAACACTGAAGGGTCATCCTGGCTCCAGAGTTCCTGCAGAATCAGCTAAAGCTTCATTGAGATTGTATCACAAGCCAATTTCTCCTTCTGCCCAATCCTACTCCCTTTCTTTCTTTCATAAGCATTGTCTCTGAGACCACTCCCCAAGAAATTTTCTGCACACAAATCATCTCACAGTATACTTTCAGATGAACCCGACCTGTGATAGTTCTAAAGTCTTGGCCCAATTGTATTAGGCCTCCTGCTGACTCCCCTACCCACCATCTGACTACGTGAGCCAAGGTGCACCAAGGCAGAGGAAAGCTACCTCCCATATCACTTTTTTAAGTTTCCAAAAAGACTGTTTACTTTGTATGATAGTTGCTTGTGGAAGCGGGTCTTCCATGATGTTCCCTGGGCCAGCTGACATTCTAAGATGAGTTTTAAGGCAAGCAGATCTCGGTTTGGGCCCTGCTCCTTCACTAACCAGCTATGTGATCTTGGGCAAGTTACTTAATCCCTTTATGACATTGTTATCATATCTGAAAGCAGAAATGATAATTTAAAAAAATCACAGGTCTGTTGTAAGATTAAATAATGTAACATAAGGAAAAATATTTAGCACAATGCATGGCATGTAAATATGTGCTCAAAAAACATTCAATTCCTTTCCTTCTTCTTTTGGGTCTGGGGACACTCGCCAACTAATTACCAATTATGATTTTTAAATTGACCCAGTATTGAGCATTATAGACACAGATGTGGTATATAAGTCTATAAAACATTTTCAAATATACCATGCGATGGAGCAGGGAAGTGAGGTACTAGTCACTCAACTCAGTTCTCCCTGTATGGTAGTCTTGATTTTCATGCTGTTGGAAAATTCTTGACATCTAGCAAAAAATTCATCTTGGCATGAAGAGTAGTAGGTGTTTTCATTTTATCCTAAGGTATCTCCCTGGTGGTCTAGTGGTTAGGATTCAGTGCTCTCATTTTATCCTAAGGCAAATGGGACCCAGCAAGACATCCTTTCACATCTGGCCAGAGCAGAGGCTGTGCACAGGATCAACTCTTCTTCCTAATAGGGAATGAGCCTTAAATTACGGCTACTTGAGACACACAATTAGAAGAGAGCATGTGAGCAGACAAGTTAGCCTACACAAGCACTCTGCCTTCCCCAAATGCAATGATCATCCACTCCACTCTACCATCTTTTTGCTCCTTTGGCCCAATCCCCAGGGGAGCAGAAGAGGCCCCAACATGCCCAGGGTGGCACCATATAAGAGCAGTATCCACGGACTGGATGGGTTTGCAGTGTTGGACTTAGAAGGAGTATGGAGAACCTGGGGCAAGAAGTTACACATCCAGTTCACATTCCAGCTCCAGGTGGGCCTTTCTGACAACCTTGGCCTAGCACATGCCCCTCATAATCCCAGCATGGTGACACCCTCACTGGGCTCAGAGAATGCTGAATTCAGCCCCAATTAAGAGAGCATTTTGGGGCAGGCTGCTGGCACTAGCAACTGCTGCTATTTTGGGAGTTGTTGAAGACAGTCTCTTCTCTCTCTCTCCTTGTCCATTTCTGTTGTTTTATTTTTCCTACTCTCTCACTTCTCCATTATCTCTAGGTTTTGCTCCCTGAATATGCATGTCTTTTAATCTCTGAGCTTCTTTGTCTCTTTGTCACTCTGTCTCTGTGACTCTATCTCACTCTAGATCTCTCTTGTCAAATCAATTTGACAAACAGTCTCACCACCACTGGGCCAGGTTCTACTGTGCTCTGGGGAAGAAGCCAAATGCAGGCCCTGCCTCCAGAAGCCTTAGGTATGTTTGCCTTTCTCAAATTCTCCCCACCCTTCTGCATCTTGACCAGCCCAGGTCCTCCTACCCAGGAACTTCAGGGCTTGTTTCTGCCAGCCAAGGAGAGAATCACATTCCAGGCGCCCCTGGATAACATAGTTTCTATGCCCCAAGTCCCCAGTCCTGCCATCAGAGTTTGAGGACTTCTTCCTCTTCACCTAGGCTGGGTGCAGGGTTGGTTCTAGAAGGGTAGGGGGAGTCTGGGGTAGGAAGCCACACACCCAATACACATTGCAGCTCCAAAAGGACTGGCATTTCCCAAATGGATCTGTGGCAACAAAGGCTCCAGGATTCCCAAGAGGCCCAAGACCATGCTGCCTCACCTTGCTGAGCCCAGGGAGACCTGGCATGGGGCCTTCAGTTTGAATGGTTTGCTCTCCCTAGGTCAGGTCAGTAGGACATGCCCCTTGTCAATCAAGAGATGAAGAATTCATAGAGGGGAGGGCCTCCTGAAGGGCCCTTGGCCAGCACCATGCTAGGATTATGAGGGTTCCTATTACCATTCTTTTAGTCTTCCAAATCCTTATATCCTCCTCAACCTAGCTCACTTACTTTCTTCCTGATCATCCACCTTACACCACCATCTCCTGCCTCCACTCCTGCAGCCTTGGTAGATTGGGCTCTCAGCACTGATCTCTCCCATTCTGGAACCTGCTGGCTGGATTCAACCTGACCTGTGCTCTTTGGCACAGGGTATGAAAGGTGGATGTTTAATAGGATCTGCCTGTGAACTCTCTGTGGTCCTTCCCCTCTCAGACATTTGGGTTGAAGATCTGCCCTCCCAGGGCTCCCCTGTATACTAGAACTAGGGGCTACATGGTAATTCATGTACATTAAAAGATTAACACTTTCTATGTTATAGGCCCTATTAGACATTTGCAGTTGAATTGGCTTATTCTATTCATAGGCCAGCCTTTTGATTTATTGGCCCCATTCTAGAATTGAAGGACCTGAAGCCAAAATGGTTTCCCAAGTCAAATTTTAGGAACCCAGGTCTCCTGATTCCTCAGCCAGAGTTTATTCTGAACCTCAGCTTCTACCTGTAACTAAAAGAAGAAAAGACTTCTATAGAGAATACTCTTCTCCAGGGAATTTCGAAGTGGGGATCCAGGGGACCTCACTGCCTTTAGCAGCTGCTCAAGAGATAGATCCAGCTGTTCAGAAAGATAAGCCCAGTTGCCAGCACACTGAGCTAGACAAGAGCCTGCACCCTTGGCAGAGCGGAGAAGCCCTTGCTCTTGGCCAGGCTAGGCACAGCTGGTGACAGTTCTCAAAGGGGTTTAGGGGCAAGAGAACTCTGGGGAAGGAGGAGATGCTTTATGAGCCAGAGATTAAGGGAAAAAGACACCAAAAATTCCTGGGTGGTAGGTGGGACTGAGACTCCACACCTGATGAGAAACATGACTGATTGAGGTTGGACAGCCTAGAGGCCGGACAAACAAACTCCAGGGGAGGTTCTTGCCCTTGTCCCAGGTCAAAGGAACAGACACCCATTCACAAATGCCCGCAGCAGGGAACCATGGTGGCTGGAGGGGAATTTGAGCAGAAGTAGGATGGCACTGGTGCCCCAAGGATTCCCCTTCTGCTCCTCCCCCAGCAACTTTTGCTACAAAGAAGGGAGCAGTAGATAATGAATTGGTAACCCAGAATACAACCCTGCTGGGGGCCACCTGCTTTTGGTTGTGAGCCTGGCCAGAATGGAGGCCAATTATCAGCCTTCAGAAAGCTCAATGTGTCCAACTTCCTATCAGAATGAGAAGAGGCCAGAGAATTCTGCATTGTCCTCACACCTTCTGGGTCTGCCTTCATTCATGTGCACCTGCCATCTGAGCCATTGGGGGCAGAACAGAGATTGTCTCACCCAATCTAGAGATGAGAAAACTGAGTCTGAGGGAATAGAAGGGTTTAACCTAAGTGTCAAAAGTCCAGAACTGGACCCTGAGCTTCCTGCTCCTCAGTTGACTCAGTTTAGAAAGGCTAATCAGATCACCTAGGTCAGTGTAGACAACCAGATTATGTGGAGCAAAAGAATATATTTTGGCAATAAACATTGCCATTATTGCCCAGGACCTTGTTTACTGGTAGGACTCAAATCCACAACATTAGTGAGTTATCCTCAGCTCCCTGCACACATGGGTGACAAAACAGAGCCCTGGGGAATCTGGGCAGCTTTTCCAAACCACAGAGGAAGGGCAGAGCCAAGGCCTGAAAGAAGTTTTGGTGAAGCCTAAGCTCTGTTATCTTTCAACCACCACCTGGCAACAGACAGTAGCCTGCATTGTCAGGAATGTCTGGGCCAGGGAGGAAACAACTATTCTGGCAGGACCAGAGGGTCTCACTGCCTGGCTCCCAGTCCAATTTGACTTTCTTATTGCTTCTCCCTGTGCAAGGGCTTAGTATCTCTGGAAATTGGTTCAGAGAATGAGTACCAGCAACATCAATAATTTTTATTATTACTTCTGTCTGCTTCTATTCACACTGCAACATTTTCTGCACTAAGCCTTTACGCACACACGCACACATATACACTTTACACACATCCTCTCACTTCATCTTCAAAACAAACCTTTGAGGTAGGTTCTCTTTTATTCCCATTTTGTAAATAAGGAAACTAATCTTAGAGGAGTAAAGTAACGCTACAATATTTCCAAAACCTGTACAGTGTACACTACCCACAGGTGTCAGGTTGATAAATAGACATCTTTCCAACAGTACGCGCTGCCTGAGAGTGACATGGCTTCTCCACAGAAGGCAAGCCCCTAATCAATGAAGCTTGTGTATTGTGCGGTGGGATGAGGTTGTGCACATAAAAATTCTATTTATAGTTATACTTTTAAGTTAATATTCAATTATTAGGGACACATTTGAAAACAGCTTTTCCTAAGGATTAAGTTCCACTTACCAATCTTATTGCTCCACTTATAAATGTAATAAGAACCTGACCTTCACTTTTTCTTCAATTAAAGTTTGATTAACTCAAGTTGAAAAAAACTAAACTCCCTCAAAACCGTGCCATTTACAACTTAATTAAATTTGCTTAAACAATTTTAGCTACGTTTCAACATTAAATATTTTTTTATTTTCCTAAGTAACTTAAATGTCTAACTGAACAGGCAAAAACTTTCCATCATGTACATAAAAAACTGTTTTAAGTCTAATAAATTAAATTTATAAATATAGCAACTTTCATGTTCTCTTAAATGTTGCACCATTAGTCAAATTTTCCCATACCTTTTAACCTCAAATTACAAGCAGACTTCTGGTTACAGCTAAGATGGAGAAAGCACAATTCACCTTCTCTCTCACTGATTATAAATAAAAACAGACACAAGCAGCACTCTCTAAAGACTGAAAATATATGGTGGGTTGGGAAGACAAATAAACATTCAAAGAATAACCATTATGGCAGGAAGTTTCTGGGTTTTATTCTTTCCATATCTTTGAGCTGGGACTTTACAGGGCCTGCACAATCTACAACTGTGCAATGGGCACAAATTAAAAAAGTTCTCTTTCTGGCCAGAGGACTGGGGATAGGAACCCTACAGGATAGAGACATGGAGGAGAATTTAAAATTTTTTCTCTTTTACTCTTCAGGGCTGCTGCATGTAAAGCCCCAATCATGAAGCCATATTCCTTCAGTGCTGGTGGCACAGGACATAAAACTCTGAGAAAATCATTCTTTCTAGCTGAAGAAACAGAGAAAATGGGACCCCATGAAAGTATGGGGGGGATTCTGATAATTTTATCTCTTATTTCATTGCTTTATTTTGAAAGTGAATATGAGATGTGTGACAGTATGGGGAGGCTAAAATCATAGATTTTTAGTCCAAGGACTAGGAGTAAGGCCTCTGAGCATCAGAGAGTGGGAGGGGTGGCCATGGGGAACTGGAGAAAGAACTTGCTTCAGTCTGCACATGAAGTTTTAGACTCACCCTTGAGTGTTGAATGCATAGAACTGACCCAAAGCAGAAGGCAAGTCAGGACCTGTGGTCTGAAACAAATAAGATTGATTACATAAGATTAAAAATGTCTCAAATTAGTCCACATTCAAAGAATCAGCAAAATCTGTACTCACAAAAGAAAACACAATTAGCAGATGCTGACCTCAAAATGATCCAGGTAGTGGAATTATCACACAAAGACATTAAAGCAGCTGTTAAAATTATAGTCTGTAAAATAAGGAAAACTGATCCTGATATGATAGAAAGATAGAAACTCTCAGAAAAGAAATAAAACTACTTTAAAAATTAAATGAAATTTTTATAACAAATTTTAATAATCAAAATTGTAAAACTCACTTTGTAGGCTCAATAGAAAAACTTGAATGACAGAGGAAAGTGAGTGAACTTGAAAATAAATGAATAAAAATAATCTGGACAGCAGAAAAAATATTTTTAAAAGGGAATAGATTTTCAGGGACTTCTAAGACAAAATTAAAAATCTGACATTTATGTCAGATAGAGAGGAGAAAAAGTTTGGTGCAGAAAAAATATTTGAAGAAACTTCTAAATTTGGTGAACAAACAAATTTACTAGAGGCCCGGTGCACAAAATTCGTGCAGGCAGGGGGGGGGGAGGTCCCCCTTAGCCCGGCCTGCACCCTCTCCAATCCAGGACCTCTTAGGGGATGTTTGATTGCTTCTCACAATCCAGGACTGCTGGCTCCTAATTACTCACCTGCCTGCCTGCCTGCCTGATCACCGCTAACCCCTCTGCTTACCTGTCTGATCTCCCCTAACCACCTCTGCCAGCCTGATTGCCCCTAACTGCTCCCCTGTAGGCCTGATCACCCCTAACTGCTCCCCTGCTGGCCTGATTTCCTTTAACTGCCTCTGCCTCATCCTGCACCTGGGACCCAGAATTCCCTTCTCTGGCTGGTCACAGGCACATGGAATCCAGGCTTCCCTTCCTCTGGCCAGCCACAGGCACCCAGGACCCGGGCCAACTTCACGTGGGCTGGCTGCAACTACAGGGGACCGTGGGAAGGCAATTTTATCCTAGCCTTAGTTGCAGGCACCTGTAACTGAGGGGTGGGTGGCTTGTCCCTCTCCAAGGTTGCAGCCACAGGTGCTGGTGCCCAGGACTGTGGGGCCAGCATCTTGTCTCTCTCTCAGACCGCAGGCACAGATGCAGCCACTGGTGCCTGGGACCATAGGGATTATGGGGATACAGATTGTCCCTCTCCCAGGCTGCAGGCACAGGTGCAGACACTGGTGCCCAGGACCATGGGGTGGGCAGCTTGTCCCTCTCCTTGGCCACAGCATGGTTGGTCCCCATTCCTCTCTTGTGAGCTCATTTATTCCTGGCTGGTCCCCATTCCTCTCTTGTGAGCTATTTTGTGCCTGACTGGTCCCCATTCTTTTCTCCCTAGTGTTGAGTGTCTGAGCTGTTATGGTGTGACAGCATGACGACCATTTGCATATTAGCTCTTTATTATATATGATAGATTCAAGAAGCTCAGGAACCCCCCCTTAAAAAGGATAAACTCAAAGAAAAACTGACTGAAATATATCTTATCAAAACCTTGCTGAAAATCAAGGATAAAGAAAGAAATTTAAAAACAGCCAGAGGAAAATACTAGCAAATTCAATAAATTAGTACATTTAAAAAAATACATAACAATCCAGTAGGACTCATTCCAGAGGTACAAGGATGGTTCAACAGCAAATATGATCAATGTAATATACTTCATTAACAAACAAAAAATAAAATCATATGATCTTATTAATACCCTGTTTCCCCCAAAATAAAACATCCTCCAAAAATAAGACCTACTTACAGGTTTCCTTCTGAGTGAAATATAAGGCATCCCCCCGAAAATAAGGCCCCCCCTAGGCTCTGTCTCAGAATGAAAATTAATTTACTGTAAACTCTTTGCTAGGGCAGCTCCGACTGGCATCTAGCAACCAGTGACTTTACGCGGAGTCCTGATGTCACTGCTGTGTGGAGGCGGAGCAAAGGTCAGAGTGAGCGGTGAGCGCGGGGTGGGAGAGAGGAGGAGACTTTTGCAGATGCGTGTAGAAGAACAGGAGGATTAGAGCGGACAGGATGTGGCGAAGGTGGTGAGTGCTGGTCTGTCTCTGGTGACACTACCTAATGCTCACGGCCGCCCCCATGATGACTGAAGGTTCTCAGTCAGTGGCAGACCCTGCTCCAGCCCAGATCCAGGCCCCAGCAAGCCCAGTGACAGTCCGCAGGCAGGCCCCAGGGGGTAAATGTCTGATAAAGGGGTAGGGGGGATGTCTGGTGAAGGTGTTCAGTGGCACAGGGGTGGGGGGAGGGGGATCACTTAAAATGACACAGGAGGATCAGAGGGGGCAATCAAAATGACACAGGAGGATCAAAAGGGGTTACTAAAATAGTAATCCCCCTCTGATTCTCCTGTGCCATTTTGATTCCCCCCTGTAATCCCCCCTGTGTCATTTTAAGTGATCCCCCTCCCCCTACCTTGATACCTCAATTCCTTTTTTTTTTATCCCTAGAAATGAGCGCAAAAAGAAAAAGCTACAAGAGTACAAGAAAGAAATCATGGAAGACTCTTGGGGCCAAAATCTTACTGCTTTCTGCAAAGAGAAGATGTTGAGTATCCAATTGGTCTGAAAAGGGCGAGCAGGGTATGGTAACCTCATTGAACAAGTGGACAAGGGAAATGCTAAAAAGCACAAGTGTGGATCAGGTCAGCAACCATTATTTTCCGAGCTGGAAGACCTGATCTGTGAATGAGTTGTTGATAAGAGAACAGAGGCTTTGGTTGTAAATAGGGCTCAGATTCAAGAATTTGCCCTTGCAATGGCACCGCAGTTTGACATAGCCCCTGAAGACTTCAAAGCATCACAACGCTGGCTGGATAATTTTCTTCAGCAAAGTGAACTGTCTTTAAGAAGATCTACCGGTACAACATTGTTTAGGTTGGAAGATGCTCAAATTATTAAGCAAGCACTTGCATTCAAGTTCTTTATTGATGATGCTGACTTCTCTAAATACAATCTTTCCAACATGATTGCTATGGATGAAACTGCAGTGTTTATGGGCCAATCATCTCAACAATTGAACAGCGGGGTGCCTCCTTCGTGCCTCCTTTCCTCCACTGCTTACGAAAGTGCACGTGTTTCCTATATTTTGGCAATTTGTCTGGATGGCACTAAAATCCCACCTTTAATCATTTCTAAGGGCAAGAAGGAAAAGATTGAACGTGTTTTAGGCATTTTTATTCTTGAAACTGAAAAAGCCTGGGCCACACAAGCAGTTACAAGGAAGTGGGTCGATTTAATGCTGCCGCTTGTTATGCGAGGGAGCCAAAGAGGTCTGCTAGTCTGTAATGTAGCCAGCACTCACCACACTAAAGACATGAAGACATCTTTTCACGTAAGAAAAATAGATCAGATAATGATTCCTGCAGGAATGACGGCCTATCTCCAGACTCTTGATATTGCAATAAACAAGCCATTCAAAGACAATTTGCGCATGGAAATTAATGACTACATTGAAAATAGAATGGAGAGAAATCAGTGTGGAAACTTTGTGAAACCTAAACTGCAAGAAGTTGTGACTTGGGTGAAGAATTCATGGGAGAAAATCACTGACAGTTTCATTGCAAATGCACTGTGAGCAGGCTACCTTGACAAGAAGTACTCATTTAAAGACAGTGCTATTACTAAACATGAGAGATTTGGTTCACTGATTTTGAAAGAAATGGAGTCACAAGAAATTCACCAGGAAATTCAGGAATTGGATTGTTATGATGATGTTTCAGAAGATGATGACATGATTGTTATTGAATGAATGAGTAAATTCTTGATACTGTAGGATTCACAGTTTGTCTGGTTTGTGTTGACAACTGCCGTACTACCGTACCATATACAGGTAATAAATTTCCTTTATTTTCATTTAACAATAAATGTGTACCGTATTCTTCTTCATGAAAAAATAAGACATCCCCTGAAAATAAGACCTAGCGCATCTTTGGGAGCAAAAATTAATATAAGACACTGTCTTATTTTGGGGGAAACAGGGTAGATGCAGAAAAAGCATTAATAAGATACAACATATATTTATGATTAAAACATTCAATAAAATGGGTATACAGCTTTAGACCACACCAAATTACAACTCTACCGACATCTATAAGCAACACACTTAAGGAGTGGACTTGGTAAAGCCCCCCTGAAGCCAGTCCTACTCCATAGGGATTTCCTGCACAGCAGCTTTTCTATTGTAATTTCAGCTAATCTTCACAGCCAATTGACCTGGGGATCAATTCCTTTCAGTGATGCCAACAGCAATCAAGGCTCAACTACACAGCCCAACAGGGCACAACTAGAGTGCTCATCTTAGGTGACTAGGGAGGCTGAGCCCCTGGGCCCTACGGGACACCTACTATACAAAGCCACTCTACCAATTCCAGGGGACATAACAGTGCTACCTAATTCATAGAAACAAACACAGGGAAGCAGCCAACATGTGGAGACAAAGAAACATGTCACAAATGAAAGAAATGGAAGCAAGCAAACTACTGGATACAGAGTTCAAAACCATGGTTATAAGATTACTCAAGGATCTTAATGAGAGCTTCAAGGGACTTAGTGACACTTCCAAGGATTATAGTGAGAATGTCAAAGGGTGAAAAAGGATCAGTCACAAATTAAGCATATACTAACTGAAATAAAGAATAATTTACAGGGATTCAACAGTAGAATAGAGAATTCTGAAAATAAAATCAACAATTTGGAACAAGGTGGAGGAAAAAAAAACACCCAATCAGAAGAGCAAAAAGAAAAAAATTTAAAAATATGAAGATATTGTAAGGAGCCTCTGGGACAACTTTAACTGTACCAACATTTGTATTATGGGGGAGCCAGAGGAGAAGAGAAGGAGCAAGATATTGAAAACCTATTTGAAGAAATAATGACAGAAAACTTCCCCCACCTGGTGAAAGAAATAGACTTATAAGTCAGAAAGCCCAGAGAGTCCCAAAAAAGAGGAACCCAAAGAGACCCACACATATCATAATTAAAATGCCAAGGGTTAAAGACAATGAGATAATCTTAAAAGCATCAAAAGAAAAGCAGTTAGTTACCTACAAGTGAGCACCCATAAGACTGTTAGATAATTTCTCAACAGAAACCTTGCAGGCCAAAATGGAGTGACAAGAAATATTTAAAGTGATGAATATCAAGGATCTACAATCAATATTACTACCCAGCAAAGCTCTCATTTAGAATTGAAGGTCAGCAGATAAAGAGCTTCACAGACAGAAAAAAGCTAAAGGAGTTAATCACCAATGTTACATGAAATGTTGAAAAGTGTTCTTCAATAAGAGGAAGATGAAAAGGAAGAAAAAAGAAGAAGAAGAAGCCGAAACCGGTTTGGCTCAGCGGTAGAGCGTCGGTCTGCGGACTGAAAGGTCCCAGGTTCGATTCCGGTCAAGGGCATGTACCTGGGTTGCGGGCACATCCCCAGTAGGGGGTGTGCAAGAGGCAGCTGATCCATGTTTCTCTCTCATCGATGTTTCTAACTCTCTATCCCTCTCCCTTCCTCTCTGTCAAAAATCAATAAAATATATATATATTTAAAAAAAAAAAAAAAAAGAAAAGTGTTCTTCAATAAGAGGAAGAGGAAAAGGAAGAAGAAGAAGAAGAAGAAGAAGAAGAAGAAGAAGAAGAAGGAGAAGAAATATTTTAATGTTGGTATTTTAATTTCTTCTTCTTCTTCTTCTTCTTCTTCTTCTTCTTCTTCTTCTTCACTAAAATGGCAATAAATACATATCTATCAACAACTGAATCTAAAAATCAAAATAAACAAATAATAAATCTAATGAACAAAATAAACTGGTGAATAAAATAGAATCAGATGCATGAAAACATGGAACAGACTGACAAGTCTCAGAGGGAAGGGGGGACAGGGGAAGGAAAGAAATTAACCAAAGATCTTACATGTACATATGTATTAACTTACCTATGGACATAGACAATAACATGGTAAAGGTCTAGGGAGAGGCAGAACCAGTTGAAGGGAAGAAATGGGGGAGGGAAAGGGGACATTTGCAATGCCCTCAATAATAAATATTTAAAAATAAAAGAAGACCAGATAGAAAAACAAAACACTCAGGGAAAGAAAAAAAAAAAAAAAAAAAACCTTAAAAAACATGAGGACAGTTTAAGGAACAACAGAATAATATCTGCATTATAGGAATACCAGAGGAAGAAGAAAGTGAACAAGGGAAAAGAAACTGAAAAAATAATGACAGAAAATGTTCCTGAGATGGTAAAGGACAAAGCCACATATGTTTAGGAAGCACAGAGGGTGCAAATCAAGATGAACACAAAGAGACATATTCCAAGACATTTCATAATTAAAATGGCAAACATTAAAGACAAAGAGAGACTCTTAATGGCAGCAAGAAAAAGAAAGTCAATGACCTACAAGGGGCTCCCATAAGGCTGTCACCTGATTTCTCAACAGAAACACTTACAGGTCAAAAGCGCATGGCCTAAAGTGTTTGATATAATGAAAAGCAAGACTCTAAAATAGGGGTGTCGAACTCAATCAGAGAAGGGGCCAAAATCTAAAATCCAGCCTAAATCTCGGGCCGAATGGTTTACTGAACAGTCATAAACTGTCATTGTGATGGAAACGCAGCGGAGTGCAGTGATGACAGTGCGGTGCGGGCCACATTGCAAGGCCTGGCGGGACGGATTTGGCCCGCGGGCCTTGTGTTTGACACATGTGCTCTAAAACAAAGATTCCTCTATTCAGCAAGGCTACTATTCAAAATTGAAGGTGAGCCCAGTGGGCATGGCTCAGTGGTTGAGCTTCATTCTTTGAACCAGAAGATCATGGTTTGATTTCCAGTCAGGGCACATGCCCAGGTTGTGGGCTTGGTCCCCAGTAGGGGGCATGCAGGAGGCAACCAATCAATGATTCTCTCTCATCAATTATGTTTCTCTTTCTCCCTCTCCCTTTCTCTCTGATATCAATAAAAACATATTTTTTTAAATTAAAGGTGAAATAAAAAGCTTCCCAGAGAGAAAAAGGCTAAAGAAGTTTATTATCACCAAATCTGCACTGCAAGAAATGCTAAAGGCACTGCTGTAAGAAGAAAAAGAAATAGAGAGAGGAACATAGGTATATGGGAAAAAATGGCAATAAATAAGTGCCTATCAATAATAACCTCAAATGTAAATGGATTAAATGCTCCAATAAAAAGACATGGTGTAGCTGAATGGATAAGAAAACATATTGTATATGCTGTCTAAAAGAGACCCATTTCAAGCCCTAGCTGATTTAGCTCAGTGGATAGAGCATCATCCTGTGAACTGAAGGGTCCCGGGTTCAATTCCAGTCAAGGGCACATGCCAGGGTTGTGGATTTGATCCCCAGTAGGGGGCATGCAGGAGTTAGCCAATCAATTATTCTCTCTTGTCATTGATGTTTCTCTCTCTCCATCTCCCTTTATATATAATTTTTTTTTAAAAGACTGACTCAGGATGAAAGTGAAGGGATGGAAAAAAATTTCCATGTAAATTGAAATGAAAGAAGCAGGAGTATCAATACTTATATCTGACAAAATAGACTTCAAAACAAAGACCATAAAAGAGACAAAGAAGGTCACTACATAATACAAAAGGGATCAATCCAACAAGAGGATATAATCCTGATAAACATATATGCACCCAATATAGAAGCACCTAAACATAATGAAAAGCACTTTGAAGAGTTTAAGGGAGAGATCGATAGCAATACAGTCATAATAGGGGAATTAACAACCCCACTGACATCACTGGGTAGATCTTCCAGACAAAAAAACAACAAGAAAACAGCAACCCCAAATGACACAATTGATTAGATGAATTTAATTCATACTTAGAGGACATTTTTCCCTAAAGCTGGATATTCTCAAAGATAGACCACATGTTAGGACACAAACTACTAAGTCTCTACAAGCTTGAAATCATATCAGGCATCTTCTCAGATTACAATGGCATGAATCTAGAAATCAACAACAACAAAAAACACTCAGAAACATTCAATTACATGATACTAAGTAGCAGGTTATTAAACAATTAATGGGTTACCAGTGAGATCAAGGAAGAAATCAAACACTTCCTAGAAACAAAGAAAAATGAACACACAACTACCCCAAATGAATGGGGTACAGCAAAAGCAGTCCTTCAGAGGTAAGTTCATTGCATTACAGATCTACTACAAGAAACAAAAATATCTCTAATAAACTATCTAACCCTACAACTAAGATAACTAGAAAGAGAACAACAAGAAAATTCCAGAGTAAATAAAAGGAGGGAAATAAAGATAAGAGTGAAAAAAAATTATAGAGACTAAAAAACAAAACAAAACAAAACAAAACAAAAACACTCAGTACAAAAGATCAATGAAACCAAGAACTTGTTCTTTGAAAAGACAAAATTGACTAACCTTTATCCAAATTTATCAAGAAATAAGGAGAGAGGATCCAAATAAATGAAACCAGAAATAAAAGAGGTGAAGTAACAAATGACACCACAGATTTTAAAGGATTGCAAGAAAATACTATGAACAACTATATGCTAACAACAAATTGGACAATGTGGGAGAAATGAATAAATTTATAGAACATACAATCTTCCAAAACTCAATCAGAAAGAATCAGAAAACCTTAATAGACAAATAACAACTAATGGAATTAAAGCAGTAATAAAATAAAAACAAACTCCCAGCAAACAAAAGTCCTAAACTAGGGGACTTCAAAGGGGAGTTTTACCAAACATTCAAAGAAGAACTAACACTTTCACCTCAAACTATTCAAAAAATTCAAGAGAAACAAAAACTTCCAAGCTCTTTTTATGAGCATTATCCTAATTCCAAAACCAGAAGAAGAAGGGAAAAAAAAAACACTATAAAAAAAAAAAAGTATAGCCCATATCCCTGATGAAATAGGTACTAAAATCCTCAATAAAATATTAGCAAGTTGAATCCAGCAATACATTAAAAAGATCATATACCATGACCAAATGGGATTTATTGCAGGTATGCAAGGTTGGTACAATATTTGCAAATCAACAAATGTGATACAACACATTAACAAAATGAAGGATAAAGCTCACATGATCATATTAACAAATGCAAAAAGAAGCATTTGACAAATCCAACACCCATTATTTTATAAAAACTCTCAGCAAAGTTGGAATAAAGGGGGTCATACCTCAACATAATAAAGGCTATATATGACAAACCAACATCATACTCAATGAGCAAAAACTAAAAGTATTTCCCTTAAGAACAGGAATAAGGGATGTTTGCTTTCACCACTCTTATTCAACACTAGAGACCCATTGCACAAAGATTCATGCAATAGGCCTTCCTTCCCCTGGCTGCCAGCACCTGTTTTCCTCTGGCACCCGGGACCCAGGCCTTCACTCTGGCTGGAGCCTTCAGTCTTCTCTATTCCAGCTGGAGAGCCACTCATGTAGCTCCCTTCACCCCCCCCACCTCATAGCAAGCATCCTGCCCTGTGCAGCCACTCCATGCTTGTGTATGCAAATTAACCCACCATATTTGTTGGGATAATTTACATACTCACTCCTGATTGGCTGGTGGGCATTGCAGAGGTATGGTCAATTTGCATCTTTCTCTTTTATTAATATAGATAGTGCTGGAAGTCCTAACCACAGGGATCAAATGAGAAGAAAAAATAAAAGGCACCAACATAGTAAAGGAGAAAGTAAAACCATATTCATAGATGACAAGGCCACCAAAAATCTAGTAGAGTTAAAAAATGAATTTGGCAAAATAACAGGATTAACACCTAGAAATAGATGGAATTTTTAAACACCAATATTGAACTCTCAACAATTCCATTTATGATTATAACAAAAACAGTTAAGATACTTAGGAAAAAACTTAACCAAGGAGGTAAAAAATCTGTACTTGGAAAACTATAGGATGTTGAAAAAAGATATAGAGGAAAATACAAACAAGTGGAAGCATATTCTGTGTTTATGGATTGGAGCATTAACATCATTAAAATGTCCATACTACCCAAATAAATCTATAGATTCAATATAATCTTTATTAAAATACCATCAACATATTTCATAGATATAGAACAAATACTCCAAAAATTTATGTGGAATAAATAAATAAAAAAGGCCCCGTATAGTCACAGCAATCTTGAGAAAGAAGAACAAAGTTGGAGGGATCACAATACTACACATAAAATTATACTACAAAGCCTCTGTAATCAAAACAGCCTAGTACTGGCACAAGAACAGGCATAGATATCAATGAAACAACAGAGACCCCAGAAATTGATCCAAGTCACTATGCCCAATAATATTTGACAAAGGAGGCAAGTGTATACAATAGAATAAAGACTGACTTCAATAAATGGTCTTGGAAAAATTGGACAGGTACATAAAAAAATATGAAACTAGATTACTGACTTGTACCATACACAATAATAAATTCAAAATGGATAAAGGATTTATTGTAAGTCATAAAACAATAAAAATCTTAGAAAAAAAACATTGTGAGCAAAATTTCAGACATCTCATGTAGCAGAATTTTCATAGATACATCTCTTAAGGCAAGAGGAACAAAGGAAAAATAAACAAATATGATTACACTAAACTAAAAAGCTTCTGGAGATTATTTAAAATAGCAGCCAAATAGGCAGATGCGTCCTGCACCTTGTCAGATAGAAGGAATAACTAAAACAAATAACATCCACCCAGAATTGGCAAATTACCCACAGTTGGTGAGACAATCTGTTGCCAAAAAAGGGCAGAGGATGCATGGAGAATTGGGGATCTGGGCTAGAGAAAGAGATGCATGACCACCAGGATGAGAGGGTCAGAAGGAAACTGTGCTGCACCAAATCTGCATCCCTTGGGGACACACATAATACCCGACTGTGGAAGGGAGGTCCACAGGAAGATTTAAATCAGCTGTGAGAGGCTGCATCTAGAAAGGCAGCCTGAAGAGCTGCCCAGGCCTTATGGTATCGTGGGAGGTAGAGAAAAGGGGGGAAGACAGGGGTTATGGGAGAAAAACTCACAGTTGTGCAATTGTTTTGCCTCTGTCTTGTCCTTGCTTTTATTCCTAAACTCAGTTCATAGGACCTTTCAATTACAAACACTTACTGAGGCTGCAGTGCAGGTGGAGGTGTAGTTTTGTGGAGGCTGTAGAGAAGCTGTGGAGATGAGCTGGACAGGGAGAAGTGACCAGGAATCCAGCACTAAGACATTCTGGCATTCTGGACCCTCCAAACCTAAGCAGCCATTTTTCTCCTGAAGAGCCAGACCCTCCCAGCAGCTTCAGGCTCAAGGTTTGCAGAGGAAATAAAGACTCTGAATAGTCCTAGGGAGCCCCATTCATTCAATTCTTTAATCTTACTTTCTGTATATAATTTCTGCCTCTACAGATTTTATCCCTGCCCTCCCCCCCTTCTTTCTGGGTGTTTGTTGATTGCATTTGTTTGTTTTGTGGTACTTTCTCCCCACATATATTTTTCTTCTTTTTTCTTCTTTTTCTTTTCTCTCTTACTTTTTCCCTTTCTCTGAATATCATTTTTGCTCTCTTTTCTCATCTAATTCTTTTTTCTCTGGTGGTCACTTTTATTGAGGTTATCGGTGTCGTGAATACATTCATGTTTTGTTTCCTTTGTATCATGTCTTATTGAGTTGTATTTTGTGCTGTTCAGTCAACACGGTAGAGAGAGAGCTTCATAACCACTCATGCCGAGAGCAGACTCCACCCACAAATGTGACAATAATACTCAAGACTAAACTACACTAAGAGATCCCAAATAGCCCAAATAGGGGCATCCCTAGAATACCTAGCCCAG